>NW_028324300.1:23700185-24000185 GCF_058129835.1 Hydra viridissima | reverse complement strand
CTGACATTTTGCTGTGTAGAAATGAGCTGTTAACTTGTTTATTGCCTTGGTCAACATTACTTTGCATTCTTCAATTGTTGGTTTCTGATTGATCAACACTTTGCAGTTTGTAGTCTGTCACTGATTAATTGACATCTCCATACCATCATTATTGTCAATTATTTGTCCCTGGACAATTAGAACATTTATGAACCATGCACTTGTTAATTATAGCATCACAAACAATTTCTTTATCAGATATTTATAGATATATTTTGATTGTATAGAATTGGTTAAGAATATTGTACTTTGATGTTGGGTACATACACAAACAACATGAGTTTCTGATGCTCCAACAGTTATACACCATTTCAGTCTTAAGCTACAGAGTTTGGAAAACCCAACAACCTCTTGAGAATATTTAGTTTTAAAAGAAAATAATCAGTTCTTTAAGATAACATAAAATCAGACAATTTTGCATGTGTTGGTTACTACCAATACTTACATAATCTTTTTGAAGAGGCATTTGCCTCATAAATTTATCATCATTTAATGTTATTTCAGAAAATGTTTTTCCTTTCTTGGTGTTTGGAACTGCATGTTTTGAAAAAAAATTCGTGTTTCCTTAAGATGTGTGTTTTATGAATTTTGTATTCTGTGAAATCTTTATACTTCAAAACTGTTTTTCTAACTTTACTTTTAACTTATTTTAAGTTTATTTTTGGACATCTTTTAACCTATTTACATCATAATGAATTAAAACCAACACAAAAAGAATTAGAATTTCCCTAAAGAAAATGGTTCAAACTCTGTTAAATAGAGCTCCTATTGGGCTGCAGCTCTTTGCTGAGTCTGTAGAAAACTGTGCTATAGTATCAGTGCAAAAGGATGGACTGATAGCACAATTTTAATGCACTGACTGATACATTTTGCAGTTGTTATCAATTCATCTAAAAACTATCCTCGTTTACTTTTGCTTGCTATTCATCATAGCCATAAGACACTTGAGGTGGTTAATATTGCTTGTGAGAATGACACAAGGTTTATCACATCTCCACACTGTATCATAAACTTCAGCCACCAGACCTTACTTTTTTTAAATCTCTTAAAAATAATTATTACAAGACAGGAAACTGGATGCTTAACAATCCAGGATGCAAAATATCTTTTTTTGAAGAAGTAATTATACTTAAAACTAAAGAATTGATACTTAAGCTAAAATTCTAAGCTTGTTTCCAAGTTTAAAAAAACCACAAAAAATTATAAAAATATTTTTTGAAAAAGATTATTTGAATCCCTACACCTATAAAACATGGATGAGCAGATTTAAAAAAGAACCAAAATAACACTTAACACTTGGATGCCGCAAACCAATAGATTAAAACAATAAGTGTATAATGGTGCAAAGTATTTGTATTTAAAATCTTTTAATGAAAAATACAAATAATTTACACCATTACACACTAATTGTTTTTAGTTTACTTATCAATAAGAGTATATAATATTTTAACAGAACTGATAAACCAAAAAATCAAAATACTGCATTTCCTATGTATGAAAATTAAAAGAGAAATTTAAAGAAGCACTTAATAGAAAAATAATTTATACCAGATATTTAAAGAAAAAATATAAATTAGAAATTTCAAGTGAAATTCAAAGGAGATTAATTATTTAATTTAAATTACAAATTTAAATTTCAAATTTGATTTAGAAACATAAACTTGGAAGAAAAAATATGTTTAATTGTGTAATTTTTAAATCCACATGCTATTATTGTTGCTTCTGCCATTTTAATGATTTTATTATAATATATCACATGATCACATAATTGGATAAAAGGATAATGCTCTCTTTCAAGAGCATTATCATCAAGATTCAAAAGAAGCAATTAAAACACTTAAAAAGTATAACCTATAGCACAAGAACATGCCCCTAATTGATAATATATCTTGCCTGCAATAATAAGAGCTAACTTGGAGGCTATGCTGTATTAGGATAATCTTTAAAATTACAATAAAATTATAAAAAACTAAAAACAAAATTTCATTAAAACAATAAATTTAGCCAAAAAGGAAGTCTTAACTCATTAAAATTTGTTATCTATTTAAAAAAAAATCAACTTTCTGTATTAAAAAAATTATTATTATCATTAACTATTTACAAGAGTTTTTTAAAAATAGACCAAGACTTTTGGTGTTGCTTAACATTGAAGATACCTCTTAATAGAATGCTTTTTTATAACCTTTGTTTTCATTGAAATCTGATAGATCTTGAGTGAGAGTTTAATCTCTACTGTTTTTAGAGAACAAAAATTAAGCAGAAAATAGTTTTAATATTATTTAATAAATCTTTAAATAAAAGATTTTTTAAATAATATTAAAATTATTTTCTGCTTAACTTTTTATTATTTTTTGTAAAAACCAAGTATAGTTTAACTGAAACTATGATTGACATTTCAAAATTTAAAAGCATTACCAATGGCTACAATACATTTAATGCATAAAATATAGATAAATGCACCTGTCTTATCTATATCAGTTGATCCAGCAGGTTGAGGTAGTAAAGCTGGTGGTGATGTTGGTAGAGGTGGTGTTATAGTTGGTAAAGCTGGTATAGGTGATTTTGTTTCTTCTTTGATAACTTCTACATAATTGGCTGGAAATAATCCTACTTTTCCATTTAATCTACCTTTCCACCATCCTTTATTACTATCTTCTAAAATTTCTACAATTTCTCCAACTTTCAGTGCTAATTCATCATCTTGCTGAGGATCAAACTCAAATGCAACTCTTGCTTTTTTTACAGTGATGGCTATTTTTGCATTAGTTGGTGTTGATGGTTGAGGGGGCGAAATTGTATCTTTTATAACTTCAACACAGTTTTTAGGAAAGACTCCACGTTTCCCATTTATTTCACCCTCCCACCACCAACCAACTTGTTGATAAATATTATTTATAACTTGACCAACCACTAGGGTGAGTTCATTTGGTTCTTCAGCTTCATATTTAAAAAGCACTTTAGCGGAAACTAAAATAAGAAAAAATTATCCAAAAACTCTATAAAAAAGTTAACAAAAAATTCTAAATGATATATTAAATGCTCGGCATATACACTTTTTTCTCCTTAAAATTATTTCTATTCACAAATGTGTTATGCCATAAAAGAAATAGTTAAACTTATTTTAATCATTAAGTAGTATAGTATTAATTTATTTATTACTTAATAATTAATTAAATTATTACTATTGAATAATTGTTTAATGTAGATTAAACATCATTTTTAAAAAAATATTATTTTTTCTGCATCTACGTAACTAAATTAAAATCAAATTTATTTTCAATTATGATTCAAATTACATATCAAATTTCAATTATGAATAGATTTAATTTAGCAATTTTTGATTAAATAGAAAGTATATCTTTATATGAATCACTTTAATAATAAATTAAATAAATTTGAAGCAAAAATATATACTTTTATGATCCACTCTAACAAAAAAAAATTAACTTTTTGAAAATCTGCTTGTTTTATTCTAAATAATTGTCTTAAAATATTTTTGGCAGCAGAGTTAAAGTTAAACTATTTATAATTAAGTCAGGAAATCAATAAAAATTTATAAAGATTTTTTCACAGAAAGTGGGGGCCACAAGTGAGAGAAAAGGATAAGTATAATACTTCTATAAAAATCCATACAGGGTTTTACCAGTCAAATTAAATATCTGTTACAAAACAAAAGTTTGAGGAAACTTCCTTTGATAAAGTATGGAAAAATCTATGTCAAATCATCCAGACTATGACACCATTTTATCCTCAAATCAATTGATCTTTACATTGTTTGTAGCTCATAAAAAACGTTGCAAAAATTGTAATACAAAAATGTATTGGTTATTGAGATATTGGCAATTTTGATGATTCAGCATTTTAGCAATGGCAGAATGAGCCACAGCAATTTTGACTTTTAATATCTTTAAAATGTTTTAGATGAACTTCCTAAAATTTGGTTTTCCTGCAGACCAAAGGAATCAAAAATGACACTCTAAAGGCTTTGTGTACATTAGAAATGTTTTATTTATCCAATTTTGTTAAAAAATATTGATGAAAAGTATGGATTTTTAGAACAAAAATGAAAGAACTTGTATAAATTTATTTCATTTTGGGACTACTCAAAAAAAAAAGGACCTTTGTTCTTGCTTTTTCTGATTTATGGATGATCAAAATGATCCTTCAAATATCATTAGTGGAACTTTAATTACATAAATTTCAAGATGAAACACCTTAATATGTCATGCAAAGACAAGTTTTAATTTTGAATTTCTTCATACTTTATTAGTTGGCAATTTTCTTAGTTACGATCTTCAATATTAAAAAACAACAAAAGCATGCTTTAAAAAAAATAACATAATACATTTTATCTATTTTCCTTAAAAAGCATTAACAATTATAGGTAAGTTATTTTAAACTGAAAAATCTCTCTCCATTCAATAACACAAAACTGGACTTTCAAGGAAGCAGTTTTTAATTAAATTTAAAGATGTTATGTGAGTGAATCAAGTAGAAATATTGTAGTGAGCAGATTTGAAAGAAGAATAAATTTCAATAATCATGAACAATGCTATAGCAAGTATTTTGAGAGAAAAATAACAATGGTAATGGTTTTTGACAGAAAAATAACATTGGTTATTAGTTTATTGATACCTATTAGACTCAGTGAGAGAAATGAAAGCTAGTATAGTAACTTTTTAATTACTACAACTATTTATTTTGATTTAATTTTCAGGCAATTAAAAGATTTTGATTTGGAACAACTGATACAAGAAAAACATGAGTAGTCCCAGGTCAACAAAAATAATTATCTAGGCAGATTTAGACAGTTTAATGTATGTATGACTCTTACCATCAAAAGGTGCAACTAACAATAGAATCTAACTAGAAACTAGAGTTAAAAATTGAAGGGTCTTAGTATCTTGTTAGAGCTACAAAAAGTTAATGAAGAACAAGGTATTCTATCATCACCAGGAATAAAACTTGCAAACCCTGTTTCAATAAAAACAGTAGAAATACAAATTGACTTCTATCTAAGCAATGAGTTTTCACAAATCAAGTTCAAACTAAAACCATTTTTGAAAATGATATTGAAAGTGTTTTCTAAATGTTTTAATTGTATTCTGACTGTTCTGGAGAGCACTTAAGAGATTAAAAAACAAATAGAGATTAACCATTGGTCAAGAAATTTTATATTTGTTTAGTATGCTGTAAATAGATTCGAGTTTTTTGAGAGAAATACAATTAATGATATTGATTTTTAAAATTACTAAAAAAATAATTGAGGAAAAAAGACTAAGATTTTTTCCTTTTTTTTTCTTGCAGTTAGTCTCTTGTAAGTTAGGATTTTTCTATTCATATGATTGTAGTGTTTGTGCTATTTATAATTTGTAAAGAACATGCCGATCTCTGCTGTGATATTTTTGCCATGCTTGCAGATCTGAATTGCACTTAATTGCAACTAGTTAAAATTACACTTAGGAATGTCTCAAACAGTACTGGGGTAACATAGACACATCAAGAGATTGAATAAATGAGTAAAAATTCCAGTAAAATTCACTCAACTTCAGTAATATTATATTGAAATAAAAAAGATTTTATGGACTTTTATCATAATTAATAATTTTGTACTTACACTAGGCAAATTCAAAAGAAAGTGAGGGCTAAAAATGCTTCTTCAAAAACTTGTTTAATTAATTATTAACAGAAACTATTTTAAAAATTCAATAATTTAGGAAAAACAACTTTTCAAAAGAAAGTTTTCTATAAATTCTTCTCCAACTTGTAATTATTTGAAGAAAGACAAAAACTACAAGTAACTCACCTAAGAAATCTATACCATGTAAAACATCATTCCTTCTCATAACTTTCAAAGAATTCTGAATGCAAGTTCTGTAATCATTTGGATGTTGTTCATAAAGTTTCTTTAAGAAATATTCAATTTTAGACTTTTCTTTTATCAAATCATCTTGACCTTTCTGAATAATATCTAAATCATGATCAATTTGGTCAACAACAGCAGCCACATCATTAAAACCAGTACAAAATGCAAATATTTTCCATTCTGATGCCACCTTATCTTTTAAAATATTCACTACTTTTGCATTCATTCCTAAATAAAAGTTATTTATTGACTAAAATCTTATAAATAATTCAATCAACAAACATATACATTCTAATGTGTTTCATTATCACTTTTAGTACAGACTACAAAATACAGAGGTTAAGCTGACACAATAAATGATTGAGTCACAGCTCTCATCAGCATGAGCTACTTGAAAATGAAATAAGTGGCCAACAACTTATGCTCTCTAACGTTATTTAAATGAATTGAAACAAAAAAACTGATATAAACATTTTCTCCTATACCAACCTAATTGTGAATAAGATGCAAATATGAGGGTGAATGAAACTGAATGCAACAGCACTTACATTTGGTGACATCAAAATGTAAAATTCTTAATAACTTCTTACAAAAATAAGAAACAAGTCGAATAATGTTAATTGAAAAAAAGTTATATGAATAAAGTTTCCATGAAAAATTTACCAGTTTCTACCTAAATGTTTTTTTCAGTAAAATACCAGCATATATAAATGTAAATTAAATTTACACCAGGTAATATGCTAACCACAAGAGAATGACAAGGAGTAACAACCCTTTGTTGAAAAAACAAGAACATAATAAGTAGCAAGTATTCAATCAAACCATCCTTCTCTTTAATCAATAAACTAAGTTTCTTTGAAAATGAGTCAACATATGCTTTGTCTATTAGTTGTTTTAACTGATGTGTTACCCATTAAACCTAGTGTGTCAAAAGAATACTCTTAGATTTATAATGTTTAATGTACAATAATACTCAATAAAAAAAATCTGAAAACTTAGTAAGTTCAAATCTTGACTCTGGACCAGGAAAGAAATGAAACTGATAGTTATTATATCTAGAGTTTACACTGAAGAGAAAGAGTAACTGCCACATAAAGTGACACCTGAGATTGAGAATAAACATTTTATTGACAATATAAAAAACAAACCTGCCCAACATTTTTTGTGGAAAAATGTAAAATTGATCTTTACAGTATTTTGATGAGAACATTCAAACATTTCTTTTTGTTATTCAAACATTTTTATTTGTTATTTTAAGTTATTCATATATTTTTCAAAGAATTTTTAAACAACTGAACTTGTCTACAAAATCTTTTTATGCTCACTTGTTAGCAATGAGCAAAAATTTGTAAGCAACGATTAAGGAGAAGAGCAAGCACTTTATTTTAAGAAAAAAAGGAAAAATAAATGCTAACTTAACTTTGAACTTTAATAATAATAATAATAATAATAATAATAATAATAATAATAATAATAATAATAATAATAATAATAATAATAATAATAATAATAATAATAATAATAACAATAGTAATAAAAATAATAACAATAGTAATAATAATTATAATAATAATAATAACAATAATAATAACAATAGTAATAATAATAATAATAACAATAGTAATAATAATAACAATAATAATAATAATAATAATAATAATAATAATAATAATAATAATAATAATAATAATAATAATAATAATAATAATAATAATAATAATAATAACAATAATAATAATAACAATAACAATAACAAAAAAAAAAAAAAAAAAAAGCTCTCTTCATTGTAAATAGTTTATAATTTATAAAATATAACTTAGAAATTATTTTCAAACTTCTTATTTTAGTGATTCACAACAACTAGGCTTTTGTTTAACAAAATGTTTCTTGCATTTATGTTAAAGTTCATTATGAACAAAAAACTAAAATTCAAAATTGTTGATTTTGTTGTTATAACACCTTAACAAAAGAAAATATTCAGATTGTAACACTATGATGACCATACTCAAAAATGTGTACCAAGAATTTTTCTGATTTCATCTTAGTTTTATGTGAATTCTTTTAACCTTACTATGGTGATATATTAACTCAAGCATATTAACCAATCTTACTATGTTGATATAATAGCTCAAACATTTTGTTCTGGTTTGGCAGCCATATCACTGCTCTTTTTCATTTTAAACACAATAGTACCTTTCTTTAAACTAAGCTTCTAATAAAAATTTCAATAATGCTTTTTCATGAATGTTTTATGTTTGTATATTTTTTTATACTTTAGAAGATATGTATTTAAAACAGAAGCATAGTAGCAGATTAAATAAAGCTTTGCACTTTTGAATTTTCATTTTGTCCTCCCTTTAATACTCCTCCTCCTTACCCCTTCCTTCAAATTTCATTAGTCTTTAATATTATCCACTATATATGTTATTTTCATTCACTTTCTTTTAGTTGCTTGATTAAGGACAAATGGATATTAGTTCAGAAAGGTAAGGATTTCAAAAATATTGGCACAGTTGATGTGGAACTAGCAGTTTTAGCAAATAAGTCATACTTTTGGAAAGTCTTTCTCCAGCAGTTTGAAGAATCTTAAACTATACTAATTTTCATTAGTTACCAAGTTGATAGTCAAACAATATCATCACAATGAGACATTCTAAAAATTTAAGAGGGTAATTGTCAGCTTTTCTTGATTGCAGTTCTTTTTTTACACTTAAGGAAATATCTTTGTTTTCAAGCTGATTTTGCATTTTGTACTATGCTTCGTATGTCGAACAAATACAACATGATGTAACAAGAAGTTTAACAACAAAAAAAAAAAAGGTCTTCGTTCTTCACAATTGTTTTTTGTGATGAACTTCTTGTCGATTCATGTTGTATTTATTAGCATATCAAAGAGCAACAACAACCCTGAAACCAGGTGATTAGGATTGTTAGCAAATTATTTAGACAAATAATAATTTTAAAAATACACAATTTTTATATATTATCCATTTTTTAATTGTTAATATGAACTAAATTTGAATATTAGAAGCATATTTCTTCTGAAATCAAGATTGATTTATTGACAAACAAAATGAAAAGATAAATAGGGAGAAATAATTTTCAAAATAAATCTTCTTCAAATGTTATTTTATTCCTTCAATAAAATATTCAAAAACCCAGATTTTTATCTGAGGTTTGAAGCATGCTTAGGAAGTAGCTTTGCCCTTTAGAAGTTTAATTTGCTTGTAACTTTGAAAAAAATATATAAGATTGCTGAAACATTCACTTCTGATTTTTAAAATTGAAATATTTGTGAATATGTTAACATAGCCAGTTTATAATATTTGTTTTGTGTAATTAGTTATTGATCAATTCATTTTACTCATTATGGAATTCATTTTGAGAGCTCTGTTACATTATAAACAGAAAAAAAAATTTTTTTTTAATTTGTATTTCCAAACATTAAAAACTTTCCGTAAGTTTATCTGTGATTTTCTATGCGAATTTCTCTTCAACTGAAGAAAAATTTAACTTATGCAACCTCCATTTTTGTTTTGCAATATAAGGAAGTATGTTAACAAACTAAAACTGTTCAAATCAACTTTTTAAAGGAAGATTATATCCCAATATTTTAACATTTAAGTCAGAAACACAAAGAAAACTTTAATTATGTGTTAAACTTGTAATTAAACAGCGTTTTTTTTATAGTTGTTTATGAATTTTAAATGATGAAAAACATTTAATAAAATAACTTTTATTAAATGCTTTTCATCATTTAAAATTCATAAACAACTTAGAAATTTGATCAAAATTTAATGTAAAAATTCAAGTTACAAGTGAGAATTAGGTTGTAAGTTGCTTAATTTTAAATGACAAATTGTTTTGTTAATTTTTTGCCTTCTAAATGCTCAAACTTGAAAAACGTTTAAATGTGCATTAATTAGTAAATAATCACCAAAAAAATGAATCTTAAAGAAACAAATTTAATTAGTTTAAGCCCTGTTTGGTAAAACCTTATCAAATCAGTAACCTTCCAGTCAGCAAAAAGTAATAGTTGATAACTAGATGCCTACCTATTTGACAGCTTATCTCTCTCAAGCAAAGGAATGCAAACAGTGTGAAGCCTCGCAATGTGCCGACAATTTTGATCTTTCCCAAAATTCCTGCGGTCATGTGATACTTAAGTGACAGGCTGGACCGCGCGCACTCGTTTACTTATACCAAAACAGTGATGGTGCTGTGTCTAGGTCATATAAAGGTGAAATCGAAAGCTTTTTCTCTCCAAATATTTTCTCACATAACTTTTCAACTAGATATCTTCCGAAAAATCCTAAGTTGGGAAAATTTTTTGTTATAAACAAGATTGACATGTTATAAAAAAACCTCAAAATAGTAGATTTAAAATGGGGGTTTGACGCCAGTGACCCGAAAGGTCCAATGGCTTTAAGCCTCCATTTTACATCTACTACCTAAAAATCGTATTTGAGTTAGCACATATTAGCCAGTTTCCACGCATGTGAAAACATTAGAGCTAAAAAAAAATGGTTGCTAGCAAGTGAGCAAATTAGAAATACAAAGTTGTTGGGCCCAAAAGAACTATTATGAGTAATTCAAATTGCTCACTGACATCAACCATCATGATAAACCAGTAGTTTTCTACAGTTATATATAGCAATTACTACAGATTCAGTGGTATGGTTCTCATAAGCTTTATATTCATGCAAGCAGCAGGCCTCTTCCTCTATGAGCAAAGATAAGGGTTAATTCTAAATTTCACTCTAATGTTGACTCTTGGTAAGCGCTAATGACATATCACAGCGCGCATATTTGCATACACAAATTGTTTTTTATTTAAGAAATGTGTGCATTTTTTAACATTCATGCACATTTTCGCACCTTATGTCACCCCTTATCACCCCAAAATAAGTGTTGACAGTGTAAGTATATGTGCCCCGCACCCGCGCTTTCTAACTAATAAACCATGAAGAGGGTTTGTTTGTAAAGAGCTAACCATCAGATCGGATTCTCATCAAGAAATGCCTCTTAAGCAGCAGCAGGTTCAAACCAAAGCGTTAGCGTTGGTTTCCTATTTATGAGGTAATGACCATAGGCTCTAGTTGTAACACCATCGGGCAGAAGCCGGTCTTGTTCTGCGCGCAGGCTACAAATTGAAGGCCGTGGCTCTTTAAAACAACCTGTTTTTGCTTAAACTCTTTGCGCTCGAGAATCTGCTTGAACTTATAATGGCGCATATTTTTGACCTTTGCTCGTTGAACTCACTTGGCCTTGAGCTTGGCCAACAATCTTGTTTTCTGTGTTATAATATAGACTATCATTGCGTCTCTGTCTTTGTAGACATCTTCAGTCTCAACATGGAACAACAAGCTGTTGGTATCGGTTGCATCACAAACGATTCTGAGCGCTTGTTGCTTTTATTATTTTTGTTTTGATTTTAATTGCTTTTACTATTTCAGGGATTATAATGATGCACCAAATTACATCAAATGAAAAAAGAAATTTTTTTACTCCATCAAAATACCATCATATAATTAACTAAATTAAATTACTAGTTGGGTCTTTTGGATCAGAAACAGCCTGATTATGTCTCAATAAAGAGTCCATAACCCTTTACCTTGTCACCATATTGAGCTTTAAGATTTTTATACCAGCAGTCATACATCAATTGTTAGAATATATTGAAAACACTCTGGCCAACAAATATTAGCCTGTTCAGTTCGAGTTCCCCGCCTGGTTTTAGATCCGTGGTACGCTAGACCAAAAGTCTAGCGTACCACGGATATGCAACCAGGACCAAAGGTCTAGCGTACCACGGATCTGCAACAAGGCGGCGCATCCTATCAATCTTATAGCTGCAGGCTAAATCAACCCTCATGTGAATGCAAAAATTTCCCATGGTCCTGTCAAGGACCTAGTTGTTTAATAATTTGAACCATTCCTTTTCAAACTTTGCGGTGGCCCTCGTCCGTAGATCAGTATTCAGCTGAATATAAGATGCCCTTATGGCATTTATTGTTGATAAAAAAAACTTTAGCAAATAAGGAAAAAAATAAATCTGTTTTTAACAAAAAAAAAGTTTCTTGACGAAAAGAAGTACAAAATTCATGCAACTAATTGTCAGAAAAATTGAAACATAATCCACAACTTTTATGCTTGAGAAAGACTTGCATCAATCTAAATTAATCAAGAATTTCCTCAGTCAGTTAATCAAGAATTGCCTCAAATTTGCCTCAATTTTTTGTTACACTAAAAATTGTGTCTAAAAATTAAAATCTACTTAGCGATGAATAGCGCCTTGAAAGCTTGTTGAAAATGTTGTGTCGCTCCACATAAGGATTGCTGAGAAATGTTTAGAAAACTAATTTTGATTCTATTTCAATTATACACTGCAACCATTTTCTATAGACGTATGTAAAAATTAGCGGATTTACAGTGTTACAGTGGTATTAAAATTGTTCTAACGGTACTTTTGAATAAGTATACGTAAGAAAACAATGATCCATTATGCATCTGATTATTTATTGTCTTTATTGTATTAAAATAATTAAGTTTTTAATATTCACGTGGCAATTTTCTATAGACGCACTAAAGTTTTTACGAGTTTTGTCGCAAATTTCTTATATTCTGTAGTATTTTTTATTTTTTGAGTCAAAATTAAGTTGAACTTAACCAAATTCCGAAAGGAAAGGTCCTTACCAATATTGAAAAATGTCAAATATTGGCTTATCATCGAGAAAAAGTTCCGAATCGAGAAATTGCTAGAAGATTGAAGAGATCAGATCACGTTATCCGTAATTTCTTGAAAAATCCAACAGATTATGCAATAATCAAGAGGAAACCAAAGAAATTTAAGGTTTCAGGCAGTGAAAAACGTAGAGTTATTCAACTCGCATCAAGTTCATCAAAAAGTTTGAAAAAAATTTAAGTCAGATTTGGGTTTAAATGTTTGGAAGGAGACGATTAGGAAAGTTCTTAAAGACAGCCCACACATTGTAAGATCAAAAATGAATAAAGCACCAAATTTGAAGCCCGTTCACAAACAAAAACGGATGGAATTCGCCCGCGAAAACATGGCACGCGATTGGGAACAAGTAAGAAATTTTAGATTAAATTCTCATGAACACGTAAGATGTCACCCCTGAATAATTTTTGGATATTGGACTTTGAGCTGACCCGAGAGCGCTACCTATCTAGGGTGAAAGTAGACATAGTCCCACACCCAGGAATGTCAATTTTGAAATCAAGTAATGACGTCCGCGGTAATAAATTGGATTTGAAGTCAAAAATCATACTAAAAAAGGACTAGCAGGTGTAACATACAAAAATGCCTAGAAATTTTTTTTGGTAGTTTAGATATTACCCAAAATGGGCATGTATACTACCCATATGTGTGCCAAAATGTGTATAAAATTTCAGGCCAAAATATTGCTTACTTTTGAAATTATGGCAATTCCAGTTTTCAAAAACCTCACTTTTTGCCAATGTCACCATGTAAAGTTACCATCCATTGAGCCACTATCTAAGTTATCCAACAGGCAACACTACACTTTAGCCCTACAGGTTGTGGGCAACAACTTTTGTAACAAAAAGTTTTTTCTAAGACTTAGTGGTAGAGAACTATGTCAAGAAAACTTATCAAGTTAAGGGATTTTCCTTTATTAATATAACTCCTAAATCATAATAAAAAAATGAGTATAGGACCATAGTTGTCCATTTTTTCAAAAAAGTGCATAAAATAAAAGTTGTAGGGCTTAAAAAATTAGAGGGGGTCATTTTTATACAGTTTCCATTAATTTTGTGTTCCACTTGGAGAAATTTTGACAACCTGTGATATATTTCTAGTTTTGTAAACAAATCTTGCTGTCTTACAAATATATGATTGATTTTTCTAGTCAGCTTGAAAAAAAAAAAGATTCTGGGCTTATAAAGTTATATTGAAATAGTTTATTTCTTTAAATAAGTTTCAAAATACTAAGAGAACAAAATATGGTTTCTGCAAAAAAAAATGATTGATGAAAATTTTCTACAATTCATTAAGACCATCAAACCAAAAATGATTCTTAATTGATTCAAAAATTTTGTTTAAAGATGTTAACTGTTGTAATCAACAAGGCAGTTTGTCAGTTTTTCCGGGTAATCAGGGTGGGTGGTGGATCGCTTGAAGCGCTGTCAATGTTGGCCGAAATCTTGATGGGCTGCTTCGACGGCTTGTTCACTGAAGCGACCAAGGGAGGAGTTTTGGCGATCAATAAAGTCACTGATGTGGTGAAACACAACATGTAACTTTGGAGTTATATGGCAGTTTGGAAGTGCAAGGAAGGATGTCTTGAATTGTTGGATCTTTTCAAAATAATCGAAACTCAGTTCTGATCCAAAACAAGCTCGAACAACGCTGTCAAACTTCCGAAGTGTATCCACAAAGCCAAGAACTTGGAATGCTGAGTTAGCTTCTGCTAGTTGTTGAAGACGGTCCACATTTTTTAGCAATTTTCGGCACTCATTTCCTTCAAACTGCCCACCATGGTAAGGACTCTGAGCAATGTTGAGGGAAGATGGCCATGCCTCAGCTTCTGGCCACACACCTTTAAGCATTTTGTAAAGGAGGTTGACAACACCTAGAAGAAGGTGCAACTTAGGGGGAGGAATGATGTCCAAGATGAGTTTGTCATTTGGTCAATTGATGATCGGGTAATGGATGACATTGCCAGTCAATTAAGCTTTGGCATGCACTCCACCAGACCGCCTGAAAGATTCGAAACTTTTCCTAAGGGAGCCCAAAGTTCGAAATGTTCCTGCATTTTCAAGGTTGTTTGCATCAATGTCACACCAGGCACAAAGGTGTGAGCTGGAGTGAGCCTGTAGGCCACAGAGAATGTTGGCCAATTTCAGATTGCATGCGATGAAAAGATTCACAGCATCGCAACCAACAAGTGCCCATACTTGGTGAACACTTTCATATGTTTCTGGAAACTCTTCAACAACAGCTAGTAGCATCTGACGTTTCACTCCAGTGTCTTTGGCAACTCGCTGCGTCAAGGATCTTTTAGCAGGTGAACTTCTAGATTCCTTATTTACTGCAGAGCTCTTCTCAACAATCGTAAGACAAAATTTCATAAACCCCTTGCCTCCATCAATGCCAAGCTTGACCAGGGGCTCAGAAGAAATATTCCGAGAGGTAAGAACTCTGTTGAGAAGATCCGACAAGCTCTTACAGTGAGCAACTGTAAAATCTCTAGAGTCCCCTTTAGTGCTTGACCCCTTGATTTGTGTGTGTGTGAAGAACTCACTGAGCTGTTGTCCAACAGCTAGGAACTTTGATGCAAAGTTAGGCTCAACTAGTTTTCCAACTGATGCTTGGTTAACTGTACTGACCAATCTCTTGATGCCAACATTGGACAATCCAGTATTCAGTTGAACATTCACAAGGTCTTGAGTAGTCAAAAACGAAGAAGCAGGTTTTGAGGAAGCTCCACTTGGGCCTTAAAATGGAATTTCTTTTTTTTTAAAGGATTAGAATATTTTAGATAACTTACTTCTAAATACAGTTTTTGTTGCTGAAAACTAAAGCCTCTATTTGTTCCTTCAAAAACTAAAATTCTGATGATATTTGCAAGTAAAAAAACAATCAATTATGGTGAATTTTGAACAATAATAGCTTGTTGTGAGCTCTGTACTATATATAGTAATAAATTTTTAATTACCTGGCGTAATGGGAAATGCATGACCTCCAGAAGCCTCAGAAAGACGAACAGTCCCATGGGGTGAGGCTTCCTTGTTTGTGATTACAGTGGCAGCAATCTGTTCGGCAGCCATTGCATCTCGGGCTGCCAAACCCTTAAGGTTCTCTCTAAAGGTAAACTGGTTGCAGGTGTGTGCTAAATCTTTACCAATTGGACTAAGGCAATCATTGCATCTCAAAGGAGTGTTTTTTTCTTCAGCTTTTGTCTCATCGAGTGGATGCTTTTCATTCATTTGTAATCGTCCAATTTTACACAAGAGGCAATCACAGACATGACCTCGTGTTTCTGTTCTGACAGAAATAGTTGTGAAGTCAAACAGAGGGGGAAGAGTGATATCTTGCCCTTCACCTTTACGCCTCATCATTGTTCTACAGGCTTCACAAATACCTTTAAGCATAAAAAGTGATTTTCATAAGTCAGAGAAATATTGCTGTACCTCAATGGTTTTGCTAGTAAAGCTGTGGTTTTTATGAGAACAGGCAGTTTAAATAAATCAATTAAAAGCAAGCAAGCTTTTTAATTTCATTGCAATACCACAATAAAACTGATTTCCCTATATACATACAATTAAAATCAACCCTACATTACCTTGAGGAATGTGAGAATCAGCTTTATCAAAACTGACTCCATAGATTTTGCTGATTTGCTCCCACATAAATGCTGTCAGTTGTCTTGAGCACTTTTTAAGACAAATCAGGCAAACAATTTTCTGATTTTCCTTATGAGTTCTGGCGTGGTTCGGCATTTTGATTGGCTGAGAGAAATATTTTTTTAAATTTTACATAAAAGAAAGTTTCAAGGAAATACCTAATCTATCAATCTTTGCATAATTATAAATATTTTAGTGCAACTTTTAAACATTCTGTTAGCCCCTGAGGGATTTTTATTAGATGAAAAAGTTTTTTTTCACTTACTTATAGTATACAATGCAAACAATTAAATATACTAATCTTTGATTTATATGGATAACTAATGTACTTAAAGTAATTGTGAAGTGTACAAATTTGGGTTAAACTTAAGTGCTTAACAGAGCAATAAGATTGGAAGTAATAAAACTGGACCAAAACTAAGTCCTACAAAAAAAATTTATAAAATAAAATATGTTTCTTTATTATCCCGTAAACTGCCGCTCAAAATTTCATACCTTTATCTTGAAAAATGCCGGTGATTTAAGCGAAATACTTTGACAACTGAATTTACGGCAAAACAATGCAAGTCTTAGTGAACAACAACTTGGAGTCACCTTCAATAAAAAACAACATTACAAAATTGACTAAAAAATATGAAAGTATCACTGTTCATTTTAATGTTAAATTTCAAATGTTTCTTACCTTATTACTTAATAAGTTCTTTGAGAATAATCTGAAAAATTTCAAGGAAAACAAAAGTGTAAACAGAGATCAACTTGTTAAGAACACAAGTCAATTTTTAAATTTTCATGGTTTTGCAAAATTTTCAATAATGCCTAAAATTTTTTTTATAGAATTAAAATAGATGTTAAAGCCATTTTAAATACTTTTTTACTTTCATGAAGTTCTGTTAAAAATCGTAGCTAGGTAAATCTTGAAAATGCCGTTGGCAATTTAAAACAATGGAGATAAATTTTATAACATTAGTCATTTCAATAGTTGATTGAAATTTTACTTAATAAGATTACTGAACTTAAATAACTGTCCAAAATTCCTAAGCAGTTCCGAATTTAACTTTTTTTTCAAGCTGACTAGAAAAATCAATCATATATTTGTAAGACAGCAAGATTTGTTTACAAAACTAGAAATATATCACAGGTTGTCAAAATTTCTCCAAGTGGAACACAAAATTAATGGAAACTGTATAAAAATGACCCCCTCTAATTTTTTAAGCCCTACAACTTTTATTTTATGCACTTTTTTGAAAAAATGGACAACTATGGTCCTATACTCATTTTTTTATTATGATTTAGGAGTTATATTAATAAAGGAAAATCCCTTAACTTGATAAGTTTTCTTGACATAGTTCTCTACCTCTAAGTCTTAGAAAAAACTTTTTGTTACAAAAGTTGTTGCCCACAACCTGTAGGGCTAAAGTGTAGTGTTGCCTGTTGGATAACTTAGATAGTGGCTCAATGGATGGTAACTTTACATGGTGACATTGGCAAAAAGTGAGGTTTTTGAAAACTGGAATTGCCATAATTTCAAAAGTAAGCAATATTTTGGCCTGAAATTTTATACACATTTTGGCACACATATGGGTAGTATACATGCCCATTTTGGGTAATATCTAAACTACCAAAAAAAATTTCTAGGCATTTTTGTATGTTACACCTGCTAGTCCTTTTTTAGTATGATTTTTGACTTCAAATCCAATTTATTACCGCGGACGTCATTACTTGATTTCAAAATTGACATTCCTGGGTGTGGGACTATGTCTACTTTCACCCTAGATAGGTAGTGCTCTCGGGTCAGCTCAAAGTCCAATATCCAAAAATTATTCAGGAGTGATGTCTAAATAGCTGAATATTTTTCATTTTGCAAGATATAAATGCTAAATTACTTTTGAATAATTTAGCATTTATATCTTGCAAAATGAAAAGTTTTGAATACATTGATGAGCTAAATTTATGTTTGATTCCATTTAAAAACAAATATCGACACAAAAAGTTTGTTTTTCAACAAGAGAGCGCCAGCATTCACACTAGTAACGAGACTGAAGCTTGGTTTGAAGCTTAAAAAATTGAGCAAATGTGGTGGCCTGCTCGCAGTCCAGATTTGAATCCTGTTAAAAACATGTGGGGAATTATTGTAAGACGTACCTATGCTGACCAGAAGCAATATAACTCTGTGGGAGAGCTAAAAGTAGCGGTATCAGAATGCTGGGAGGATATGGAGCCAAAAGTGCTGGAAAACTTGGTGGGAAGTATGCCTAAACGAATTTATCAAGTAATTGAGCGCAAAGGAGGTCCAATTGTGTACTAAAAATGTGATAAAAACAATTTTTTGGATAGTTTTGTTAAAAAATGTGAACTGCGTCTATAGAAAATAGTCAGCTATCTTTTGAATTTAATTCATTTATGATTGACCTCTTTTCAAATTTGATATTATTTTTTGATAATTTTCATTACTTTTGATACTTTATTTATAAACTATTGAAATACACTTTAAAAATAAATTTAAGTACGTTTTTAAGACATAATCCACATGCGCCTATAGGAAATGGTCGCAGTGTATGTATTTGATTCAGTAAATAGTTTTTTTTTTCAATATATAAAAAATTGAGACTGTTAATAGATCAATAATAAATAGTTAATGTTTTAAACTCTACTCATTATTACATTAAAATATTTTTGTTTTATTTTTTTATCCTTTTTGTTTATTATCAAATATTTTAGAGAACCAAAAAGAATTAGTTCATGTTAAAAAAACGAAATCTAGAAATTTTGATTATACCATGCTAAGCAACTGTGAGTAATGCGAATCTTTTAAAAAAAGGTTATTTTAATAGTCTCTATTCTTAAAAAACATATTTAAGCATCAGAACCCTACAATTGACAGGAATCAAACTCCTGGAACTTTTACTTTACTTTTATTTATAATCAAAATACTAATATTTAAATTTCAAATAAAAAAAAGGAAATAACATAAGTAGCAAACCAAAAATGTCTTTAATCCCTCAAAAAGATAAACTTAAAAGCTAAATTTTTACATTAAAATTACACAAATGTGAATACAAAATTAATATATAACAATAATAGCAATAAGCATCTGCGGCATTTGAGATTATGTTTAAACAGGATTTTTATAACATTTTTGTTTAGTAAAATTTTAAACGTTTTATGATCAACTTTCATAATACAAATTCACCTCAAAAAGTTTTTGAACTTTTCAAAAACAAACTCCCACAGGATTTTAATATTGTCCGCTTCATTTTCTGATTTTTATGCTTAAAAATCAATTAAACAATATTCAAACGATAGGAATTTGCATAAAAATAAAAACTTTCATACAAAGCTAACAACTTACAAGATTTGTATTCATGGAGCTCTCTGTTTCATATCCAAATGATTTATCTAAAAATTAGATTTATCAAAAACGAAAGAAAATACTTACAAACTTCATAAAAAATGCGCTTAATTAGATAGTTTTTTTAAAAAAACACATAAATCATTTATTGCGAAAAGACAAGATTTTAATTAATATACAACTAAAGCCATACTTTTTCCGCGCTTCTATCATTTTTATTCAACCAACTTCTTTTGCAAGATGCAATAATGCACTTGCTAAAACGTCTAGCCTCGGAAACTCTTGCTGAGCTCGAATTGCATAAAGTTTTTTCCAAATCAAAACAGAAAATTTCTATTAAAAGCATCATTACGATGTTTCTTAAAAATTTCATCGTAAGTTGTAAACTTTTTTCGTGATTCAAAAGCAAAACAATCGAAATTTTATTTTGCTTCATAAATTCAATCCTCGTGGTGAACAAGTAAATACCCATCGTTTACCATCACCTTGCTTTTATTTGCACCGTGAATGGAATCATGTTTCCTTTGTAAGTATCCGGTCTGCTCACGTCTTTGCATTCAGGCTATGATGATTATAACCACTCTCTAAGTTTTTCGGTTATTTTTTTACCCGCACAAGAATCAACATTTATAATTTTTCAAAAAACATGAACTAAACGCAAAGAAAAAGCAAAAATTGAAATACTCACTAAAAACCTCCGACTTTCATATGTTTACCAATTTTATCTGTTAAACGCTACAAAAAACATTTTTTTCGTTACCCTTAAAAATGATCATATATAGGGAAAAGCCGGTTCTGGCGCATGAGCACAAAATGCATGCACAGCGCATCAATTTTTTTAATGAAAGTAGTGTCTAAAATGCATATTTTGATGTGTTTGAAGGTGATTTTGATGAATTTTCAGTTTTAAAAAACGTGCATCCTTTTAAAAATGGTTTCTTCAAAAATTTAATGCCTTGTTTTGTAGTGGCCAATGGCAAGTGTGTGAATTCCGTCATCTAAGATAATTCTTTTGTCGTCGTTAGCGCTGAGTGCGACCTTGTTGATTTCTTCGGTGTATACGTCATGATCATGGGATCGGAAAACGTTCATGGTTGCAAGCTTTTCTTCCTTATTTATTAGGCAGTCATAGTAGTCTTGATGAGTGAGGTGATTTTTGACCACGTTCTTTTTAACCCCTTTGCATTTTTTTTGTTCTTGATCTGCTTTTTCAATTTCTTCAGGGATGTAATAGGAGTAGAGCTTGGGTCGAAGTCCAACAAATTGCGTGATTTGCTTTCCACCGGTCTCATCTTTGAACATGCCAATAACCTTTTTATTTTTGCCTACTTTGAATCCAACGTTTTGAATGGCAGGATGGTCTTTAGGAAAGTCGCTCGTGTCAAATTTGCTTTCTACGTCATCAGCAATGTCTTTATAGAAATCAGGAGTTTCAATTTCATAAATGAGCGAGTCAGTGTCAGTCATGAGTAATTTTAATCGATTACCGTATTTGGGTTTCATGTAGTCATAGTGGTGTTCAAACATGAGAGTCTTGCTCAAATCGAGGATGCTCATTCCCAAGTAAACAGGTTTATCGTAAGTGACTTGTGTTTTCTTCATGTGAATGGCAGTGAGGTTTTCATCAAAAATGGTGCATCGGCTAAACCTTTCCTTTTTGGATAGTTTCAAGACTTCTTTTCTTGTGGTAACCAGTTTAATATCGACATGTTTTAGAATGTTTTCCATGGTTTTACCAAAGACGGAGTTGTTCATGAGTTTGAAAAAATCCTTCTCAAATTCGTTTTTAGCTCTTGTTCTTTTATCGGTATTGCCATCAATGTATTTTTTTATGAAAGGTTCTTCTTCAAAGCTGATTCCTCGATGAATTTTGGTGATGACAAGGCCAAGTCGTTACTACTATAAAAGGCCGATTCTGGCGCATTGATACCCCTTAAGTATGGGAGGGTATGTATAGCGTTGCATATGGTGATATTAAGGAAATGAAAAAAACTTCTTGCTGTGTTTTTAATTCAAAAAAATGTTCTGGCGCATTGATAGCGTAATATATTGGGGGGTTCAATGTTTTTTCCAAGATGTGTAAAGAAGTATAAAAATAATCATGTTATTTGTGTACCCTTCAAATAAACTAATTTTTTTAAGAAGTTAATTCAATTTCTTACCTTGTAGTACCCAATAGCCAATGTGGTGTGATCATTCAATAGGATTCTTTTGTCATCTTTTGCGCTGAGTGCAACTTTGTTAATTTCTTCAGTGTAGATGTCGTGAAGATGAGATCTGAAAACGTTCATGGTTGCAAGTTGTTCATTTCCACTCAATAAGCAGTCTTTAAAATGTTGGTGAGTAAGCTTATTTTTGACCACGTTCTTTTTCATCCCTTTGCATTTTTTGTGTTCATCTTTAGTGATCTTGTAAGAGTAGAGCTTGGGTCTAAGTCCAACAAACTCTTTAATTATTTTTCCCCCGGCTTCGTCTTTGAACATGCCGATGGTCTTATTATTTAATCCTACTTCAAAGCCAACGTTTTCAATGGCAGGATGGTTATTAGAAAAGTTGCTTGTGTCAAACATGTTTTTAAGATCGTTTGAAATGTCTTTGAAAAAATCATCCATTTCGATTTCGTAAAAAAGTGAGTCAGTGTCAGTCATGAGCAACTTGGCTTTATCACCGTATTTAGGTTTGATGTATCCGTAATGGAAATCAAACATCAAAGTTTTGCTCAAATCGAGGATGCTCATTCCCAAGTAAACAGGTTTATCGTAAAAGCATTTTGTTTTTTCCATGTGAATCGCGATTAAGTTTTCATCAAAAATAGTGTTTCGTTTATAAGGAGGGACTTTGGACAATTTTAAGGCTTCTTTTTTAGTGGTGATGAGTCTGACATCAACGCGCTTTAGAATATTTTCCATTGTTTTCCCAAAGACGGAGTTGTTCATGAGTTTGAAAAATTCCTTATCAGATTCGTTGGTAGCTCTTGTTCTCTCCTTGGTGTTGAGGCCAATGTATTTTTCCATGAAAGGTTCTTCTCTAAAGGTGATCCCACGATGAATTTTGGTGATGACCAAGCCCAATCGTTCATAGAGTTTTAGGTTTTCATGATGAACGACGTATTTTTCTTTGTTGTTTAAATTTGGAACGAGTTTGTCTACTTTTCCAATGGTTAATCTTTCAGGAGCTAAAGGGTAGTCGTTGTGTAAATCGTGAAGCTCATCAGGATAGCTCAAATCGACTTCAAGAATGCATGGCATGCTGCGCCAATTTTGAAGATCATTTATCCATCTGAATCCTCCAACGGGAAGAGGTTTGCTCATGGCCCATCCGTATAAATTGTTGGCGTCTAAATACTGAAGGAATTTCGATGGTTGTGAAGTATCATATTTTTCCATGTATTTGTTGTTAGCATTTCCAAGTCGGTTGGAGATCATGCTGATTCCACCGCGTATTCCTTTTCGGATCATGTTGAGCATGTCAATATCGGTTATCAATTCCAATTTAATTTTAGTTTCCTTTAACATGGCGTCCCAGGCTAATCCAGGAGAGGTGTAATACCAGGCGGGATCAAGGCCGTAACATTTTATGCATACGTCTCTAAAATTTTCAAAGGCATCTGCAAGAATCAGCACGTCAGACTTGTTGTATAGCTCGTGGTAATCTTTAAAGGTTTCGCATCCAAATACTTTCCAAACGTTTTGTGCATGCGAGTAGTCTTCCTCTTTTGCTGGTTCATCTTCCAGTTTGGAATCAAAGGCTTTGATAGGAGGCAATTGCGTTTCGGAAAACTTTTCAATGGAGTCTACCCATTCATAAGGGTAAATGCCTTTTTTTCTTATCAAGTTGAACTGTTTATCTTCAGAAAAATATTTTTTAACGTTTTTGCATTGATCGTCGGTTAGATTTTTAGCCAGTTTTTCTAATTTGTCAGGCATGAATCTGGTGGTGTCAATAAACCTAATTTCTTTCCAAACTCCTTGAAGTTTACCTTTCTTATTGATAAAGTCTCTTACTTTAATTTTTTTCGAGAAGCTGATGTAATTTTCTTCATTGTTTGGTATGCAATTGAGCTTCCCACCTAATTTCTTGATGAATAAATGACAGTCGTAGCCAGACAAGTTATGAAAGGCAACTGGAATAAATTTTGGAATTTTATAATCCAAGTTGCATTTATTATGAGCAGCACCACGGTATTTTCCAGTCAAATGACAGTGGTCCCATACTTTATCACCGTTAAGATCTTTATTGCAAATGTGACATTCAGTTGCAGCTTCAAACTTCTTCTTGTCCTCATCAGTTTCTATTCTATTTTTTTCCCATTGTTTTTGTAGTAAATCGCTGTCGTTCCAAATCTTTTTAAGGTCTGCTTCAAGCCTGGTGATAAATTTTTTAGCCACGTCATCGTCATCGCTTTCAGCTGTGTACGTTTCAAGCTTTCCCTTGTAAATAGTTTCGTCGTAGCATTTGATATAATAGACGATGGAACTTGGAACATGCTTTTGATATTGTTTGGTGTATGACTGTTTTGAGTCAGGGGTGCAAGTGTTGATGGTCTTGATGAAACTTTCAAAGTCAGCATAGATCACAAACGGATGTCTCATACCCTTTTGAAAGTTTTTAAACTCAAGGGTCGACCCTTCTTTAGGAAGATCGACTCTCATTGGAGCATTACCATAGCAGTCTTCTCGATGGATTTGAAGCTTTTCTTCTTGGCCAAAACCTTGCATGCACCTTCTGCAAAAATATCTTTTATGTTGCTTTTTCGATGCTGAAGAACCGGCAAACCGTCTGAAATTTTTAATGAGACAATAATGGCTGTTTTCTTCGTTTGAAATATACAACAAATCAACACAGTGCTTTCGGTCCATAAAATCAGATACTCGTAAAGGTTGAGGTGCTTTTTCTTCATACTCATAGACGTTTACGCTAATTTCAGTATTATTCACTTCAAACTTGTCGATTTTATGGTAATCAACAGGAAATTTTATTCCATCCCAATCGAGCTCTTCTGATTTTAGAATCAAGTCATCATCAATTCTTTCGTTGTCTCTATTTTTAAGGTTCAGAGCTCTGGTGACGCACCACTTGAAGCATTCATTGTCGTTGTTTTCCATGTTGACAATGGCCTTTTTGTTTTTCAACTTGGGAGGTAGCTCCATGTAGGAAGAACCGCTGAGAGGTCTATAGTCGATAAAATTCATATCCATTTTTAAAATCTTGGACAAGACGCCATTGGATCCCAACTTGTTGTATTTGACACTATTTTCCAAGATTTTTTCTTCCATTTGTCTTATTAACGTTCTTAAATCCGTAGCTGCTAGAATAATTTCCGAGTTGGATGAAAAGTTTGCCATTCGAGTGACTTCTTCACCAGTCAAGATGCTTACAGATTTCATTTCGCACGTTAAAATAATCCTTACCTTTGTGTTTCTTTCTCCTTCCATGGTTTGAATGGCGGACTCTCTCACCCTGTTAAAAAAGGATTCAAGGTCTTGGTATTGAGAAGACGGAGAGTAAGAAAATTGTCTCACAGAGCGCTCTGCTGAATGCTCAGTCATATTAAACTTTACTGTAAAAGGTCTTGGAGCATCAAATGCAACACCTTTGAGAGACTTGATCGTTTTTTCCACTCCGCTTTTTACGCTGCTTACTGTTTTCTTCACCGTAGTTGGAACGTAGGGATCAATAGCAGTGAGCACTTGGTTAAAACCGTTGGAGACAGTTGTTGCAATTCTTGAAAGCCAACCAGGTCTAGGAGCAGGAACAGGTTTTGGAGCAATGACGTTTGTTGAATCAACAACAGGTGTGTCAAGGATGGATGGTTCAGTTCTTGTCACTCGATTTTGCAAACGAGCAGGACCGAACGAAATCAAGTCATTGGAAACGGGTTTCGTAGCAGGCACAGGTCTCGGTGCAGGCAAAGGTCTCGCCTCAGTCGTGCGTCTACGAGCAGGTCCATACCCAATGATGGGCTTTGTATTTTGTATAGCTGCAATGAGCTCAGCTTTTCTCATTCTTGAGATGCCTTTGACACCTCGGTCATCAGCCATCTCTTTTAACGCTTTCATATTAAGTTTGTTCATTTTATATAGAGAGAAAAAATTATTTAACCCATTTCAATTTTTGCCGTGATAAAAAAAGAATTTTAATTTTCAGCAAAATTAAAATCACGTTCCGACTTAATTATTTGATAGCCGTGTTTATTGTCGAAGTATTTCCAGTAGTGACCCGTTTTTTTTCTTAATTGGTAATGAGACTTGTATTCAGTCACCTCACCTGTCTCCACATGGGTGATTTTGTAAGCGAAAGGATTTTTTCTAATTTCAACAAGTTTTGCCCATTTTGGATCGACAGGCTTTTTCTCTTTTGGCTTACGCGTTCTTGGCCTACCCACAGGTTTTCTTTCTTTCACTTTTGTCATCAATTCGTCTTTATCGAATCCCCAGTGTTGACAATTCCAAATTCTTTTCTTCTCGGTTTTTTCGGCAATGTGTCTCTTTCAAAAACGCCTCGAAAGTTTTTTAATTTTAGTTGTTTCGCAGCTTTTTCCAATTGAAAGTTGGTCAAGGCCTCATTTGGCAATGTTATTCCTTCGACGTTGATCATTTTTAAATTCGTGCAAAATTTAAAAAATGATTTCCACGGATCTTAAAAATCTACATGAGGCTGCTGACATCGGCTCCGTTTTACACCAAAAATTCGGCTACGTCAAGATGAACATTATAAACAGCATCGTTCAACGGTGTTAATTGTAAATCATCTCGAGCGTTGACGTCGGCTCCGTTCTCCACCAACAATTTAACCACTTCAAGATGACCTTTTTCAGATGCAAAGTGTAACGGTGTTTTATCGCGTAAATTTTGCGCGTTTACATTGACTCTGTTTTTCAACAAAAATTTAACCACTTCAAGACGACCTTTTAGAGAAGCTTCGTGCAACAGCGACATTTTTTTTTTTATTTATTGCAATGACTTCCATTTTATATTCCATTTTATATAAAAAAAGAATTTCTTTAAATCCTTTTTTTACATCTCTTCATCAGATTCCATTTCACCTAAATCCAAATCACCCATAATGCTTTGAACCAAAACAGGAGCATTTTTAGTGATGACCACTTCTGGAAGTTTGACTTGAATGGACTCGATCTGCGATCCAATAAAAACGCCTTCAATTTTTAAAGACGCAATGACAAAGCACCTTTGACGAACATACTCCAATGGATCTGCCTTTACAAGCTTTTTATTCTCCCTTTTACTAAACAAGGAAGTAATGTTCTTTTCTTTTCTATACAGCTTTCCGAAAAATATGGAAGATGAGCTTTCTGACTTTTTCTTTAAAATGGATAAATCCTCAACCATTAACTTTTTAGTTCTTCCTCCTTTCTTCAACAAGGGCGTCTTAAGAATGACTTGCTGTCGAAGAAATTTTGTTATTTTTTCAATCACCTCCATAAACTTTTCTTCTTCTGATCCCTTTTTATCGTCATGAGCAACAAAAGACATGGAATATCCAGTCAGCTCTTTTGTCTTTGGATCAAAACACTCAAACACACCCAAAGAATACAAAATGGGGGTTCTTAGAATAAAAGGACCTTTTCCATTGTCATACTCGTAATACAAAGGAATCTTTTGATACTGAATGGGTCTTGTGCCTGCGTAAATCTCACCAGCTATTAATTTACTCTCGTCAAAATTCTCAATCGTCACAAAATTCATCTTTTTTAATGCGAAAGAAATTTTTTTAAATCCTTTTTGGATTCGTGGAAATTCTTCGAATTTTTAGATCATTTTTGGATCCGACGCTTTTGATTGCTCTTTGACTTTATTTATTTTTCTTCTAGCATACTCAAATACATCCTCCCGTTGCATGCCACTTTTTTCAAAACGAATCCCTCCACACTTTATTTTCAACTCCCATTCATCCATTCGACGAATAATGGTAAAATCTAAATCATTTTCGAAGCTGTAAATCTTGTAATGGTACTTTTCTTCATAAGGCGAATAATAATACGACTCCTCGTAATCATCCGTCTTAAGGTACTCATTTATAAAGGGCTCAAACAAAACCATTATCTTGTTCATTTTTTAATGGACCTGAAAATTTATTTTGTTGAGAAAATGACCAATGTCACTCGAAAGCAAACTGATCAATTCTCTATTGTCTACCCACGAATTAAACGAGTCTGGATATCCCAACCATTTGGCCAATGATTTTTTATTCGTCTTGCGAACGATTTTTTCAATCCTGAATATATCCTGGTGCGTCTTTTGCATTTCCTGCTCATAAAAAGTACCTTGAATTTCTTCACCGTTAGCATCAGCAATTTTATACGTGGGTGGATCCGTATACTGAACTTTTGATACGGTAAAAATTTCTTCAGTCCATCTTGGCGTATGCCCCTTTTCAAAATGAGACTTCTTTTTTGCGATTCGCACTTGATCACCCATAGAAAATTTTGGAGACGTTCTTTTCCTCTGTTTACCAATCAGGTTCATCCAGACCTTATTTTTATTCTTTTCATCGCTGGCTTCCACTGGTGTCATCTTGATGGAAGAGTGCTTTGTGTTGTTGTAATTTTCCACCATCTCATCCAAAACGTCAACGTATTTATTGGTATTGTTGGCTGAAAAATATTTAAACATTCTCTCTTTCATTGTTCTGTTCCATCGCTCGACGACGCAACTTTTTTCCTCGTTTTCAGTAGAGTACAATTGAACACCCAACGCTTTCACGTGCTTGTTGTAAAATTCTTTTCCTTTATCTACCCACAATTTTCATGCATTTTCTTTCTTGGAATATCTTTTTCAACGCTTCAGCCACTTCAAGACCTGTTTTACTTTTTAACGGAAAAATCCATCCATACTTTGAAAACACGTCAATCACCATGAGCAAATATTTTACACCGTTGTTGAATTTTGAAAACGATTTCATATCGACCAAATCTGCAGCCCATATCTCATCCATGTCGTGCACAATCACCCTTCTTCTTTTAAAATGGTGAATGACAGGTTTATGAAGCTCATCTGCAAGCTGGTCAGTCCATTTCAGAGGCATTTTTTTTTTAGATTCTTTTAACCGCTTCGAATTTTTAGATCCTACACCCAATCCAAATTTTGCTTTGGCTTTGATCACCGGCGTAATGAGCTTTCTCTCATTAATCTCTCTTTGAGTAGGATTGGGAATGGAGTTCATTTCTTCAAGCATCATTTGATCAGCTACATTCCTGTTTTGTTGGTCATTAAAATATTTATAAGCCAAATCATGGTGATACGCTGCATTGTCCGCTCTGTCTACCGGCTTGCTCCACTCTTGATACATGTCCGTAGAAGTCAGTCGCTTGTCCAGGTTTGTGCCGGGTCCTGCAAAGTTCATCCCAAAAATATGCATTTCTCCTGGAAATTTTGCCCACGGAAGCTTCACTTTGCTCGACAGCTTATTGATCGATTCGACCAAATCACCTCCTTTTGTTTCTTTAGCAATAAATTGGCATTTGGTCGTTCCGCAAGAGTCGCAAGTCCCTTTCAACATAGGTCTATTGTTTTTTGTCATCTCCTTTTTCAAGTGAATGGTTTCAGTTTCTCTTTTGCATTTAACGCAGTACATTTTAAATACAAGAAAAATATTTTATATCTCAATACAAAATGGAAGTCATTGATTTGTCATGGAATATCGGAAAAACCAAAAGATACAACAACAAGCTTTTGCCAAGAAGCATTCGAGGAATCAACGTCGGAAAGTCTGGTTGCGGAAAAACAACCTTACTGCTCAATTTATTGCTTAGGCCTGGATGGCTGGATTATAACCACTTGCAAGTCTTTGGTAAATCCCTTTTCCAACCCGAATACAAAATACTCAAAAAAGCCTTTGAGAAGAAACTACCAAAAGAACTCATTCTACAATTATTCAACATTCAAAGCCAAATTGAAAAGCTAAACTCCAGTCCTGAAGACGTCATTGATGAAATATCGAAAGAATGGGACGGAGAAACAGACATGGAATGCCAATTTTTCGAAAGTGAAGAAGACGTGCCTGAACCTGAATCCTTAAACTCGACCAAAAACAACTTGATGATCTTTGACGATTTGCAACTCACCAAACAAAACAAATGTGAAAAATATTACATCCGAGGAAGACACTCCAACGTGGACTGCTTTTACCTCTCTCAAAACTATTTCTTACTCCCAAGAAAAACCATCAGAGAAAATGCCAACTTTATTTGCCTCTTTCCTCAGGACGATAAAAACATCAACCACATTTAACAAGATCACGTTTCCAGCGACATGAAAAAAGAAGAATTTAAAAAGTTTTGCAAGTATTGCTGGTCTCAACCTCACGGATTTGCTGTCATTGATTTGTCCTCCAAAAAAGATAATGGAAAATACCGAAGCGGGTTGGACGATTTTTATTTTCCAAACGTATAAAAAACATGTCTGGATTTTATTTGCTTGCTAAATCTAAAAAAGATCTTCCCACCGTATCAAACAGCTCCATCAAAACATACTTTGAAAGACCTATCGAGCTGGATTTAAACAAACAGTACGAAATGGCTCTTGTAGGACTCGAAACCTATCGAAGCTATCCCAACATCACCTCTAAAAATAACGTTTTCAGATACAGCCCAAACGCTGGATCGAACAGTTACACCATCTACATTCAAGAAGGATCCTACGAAATCAACCAGCTCAACGAGTACCTTCAAAATGAAATGCAAAAGCAAACAGGAAACTTGTACAGAGTAGACGGAGTCACCATTACAGCAAACGAGTCTTCGTTAAAAGCCGTATTAAAATTTGGAAAACCTACAGCAACGACAAAATACTGGGTTGATTTCAACGTCAATAACAGCATAGGTTCGCTCCTCGGATTCGATAGAAACGAATACACCTACGTCGAAAAAAAAGAAGACCCTGTCGACCCTAATAAAGTCACAAGCGTCATCGACACTTACGAGTCTGAAAACATCGTGAGAATTGAAGAAACTGCAGTCATTCGAGTCACCAACGACATTATCGGCTCGTCTTATTTAGACGGAAGAACAACAAACGATATATACTCCTTTTACCCACAAGTTGAACCCGGAACCAAAATTGTTGAAAAACCTTTTCACCTCATTTACATTCCCATCGTTGTTAGCAAAATTTCAAGAATGGAAACACAAATCGTTGATCAAGATGATCATTTGATCGATTTTAGAGGAGAAGACATCATTGTCAGATACCACATCAGAGAAAAAATCTCATCTACTCTACACGATCTTTTCTCCGGAAGCGCTTTCAGTCGATAAATCTCAAAGAATCTGAAAATTCGAAGAATTTCCATTGTTTCAAAGAAACTGAAAAAAATTTTTCCTTTTCTATTAAAAATGTATCAAAAGATCAGTGTCAACATTTCGAAAGGACAAACCGACAAGATTAAAAAAGCGTTGCATGATAAAACTGCAACCAGTATAAAACTCACTCATCAAGACTTGAACGGCGAACATGTTCTTGCTGTCACGCAAACCCAACTCAACCAAATTGCAAAAGCCTATAAAGCTGGAAAAGGCGTCACGCTCAAACTCAGCAAAAAACAACTCATGCACAACGCAAAAGTAGAAGGTGGATTCATCGGTGCCCTTTTACCTTTACTAGGTATGATCGGAAGCACCATCGCTACAAAAGTCGTCCCTGCTCTTGCCACTGGACTACTCTCTGGTGTTGGAGCCTCTGCCGGTTCTGCCATGGTCGACAAAATCGCTGGACGCGGTATCGTTTACTTAAGAAAAGACGGAAAAGGACTAAAAATATCCAGATTAGGATCAGGTATATACCTAAACCATTGGAATGGAAACACTCAAGGCAATGGGCTCTACATTAAAAATAAAAAAGCATACGATCGTATTGGCTCTGGAGAAGAAGAACAATTCTCCGGTCTTGGCTTACTGCTCGGTCCCAATTCACCCTTCAATAGCATACCCATTTTAAGCTCCATTTTGTAGAATCATGGAAATTCTTTGAAAACGTTTTCGAATGTTTTTAAAGAAAATACACCTTTATCATTCCTATTTCTCCTTCAGACGAAATAATTAACGTCTCTCCCACATACACATCCAACACGCTCGAAAAAGAAACGATTTTTGAAACCCAATACAACTGATCAGACTTACGCACCAAATCCAATTTCTTATCGTCGCTCTCTTCTCCAAACTTAAAACTCTCACTAATAACACCGCTTGTCTCCATTGAAAATATCAACATCCCTTTCTCTAAACACACTCTAAATTCCGATGTCGGCTTAACCATCTTACACATTTCACTAAACCTACTAGCCGAAACTCTTCTCTTTAACCAAAAAGAATAGCGCTCACTCAAACTCACGTTTTGAACGCTTTCCGTCGCCACCTTAATATTACACGCAAACTGGTCTAAAGTTCTCACGGCAATTTCTAAACTTCCCGCACTCAAAATCGACAAAGTCAACTCACTTCCATTTTTCACCGTTTTAAACACCTTGCTCACATAACTCTCAACACCTACATGCAACGGTTCCTCAAATTCAAACACGTACTCATCAAAACGATCTGAAAAAAGATTCACCTCAAACATTAAATTTATCGTTGTTTTTGTTCGCACACTTATAACTTCTTTACTTATTCGCAAACACACCATCCTCATATTTTTGAACAAAAGATCAAACAACGCTTTCACTTCACCTGCATTCTTTGTTCGCGCTATAAACATTTTTTAAGAAGAAAAGAAATTTTTAAATCACATCTTAAGAAATTGAATTAACTTCTTAAAAAATTTAGTTTATTTGAAGGGTACACAAATAACATGATTATTTTTATACTTCTTTACACATCTTGGAAAAAACATTGAACCCCCCAATATATTACGCTATCAATGCGCCAGAACATTTTTTTGAATTAAAAACACAGCAAGAAGTTTTATTCATTTCCTTAATATCACCATATGCAACGCTATACATACCCTCCCATACTTAAGGGGTATCAATGCGCCAGAATCGGCCTTTTATAGTAGTGTCGTTCATAGAGTTTTAAGTTTTCGTGATGAATGACGTATTTTTCTTTGTTGTTTAAATTTGGAACGAGCTTGTTGACTTTTCCAATTTTTAATCTTTCAGGAGCCAAAGGGTAATCGTTGTGTAAATCGTGAAGCTCTTTAGGATAGCTCAAATTAACTTCGAGAAAGCAAGGCACCGATTTCCAATTGTTGAGTTCAGTCATCCATCTGAACTTTCTAACGGGAAGAGCTTTGCTCATAGCCCATCCATAAAGATTGTTGGCGTCTAAGTACTGAATAAATGTGGATGGTTTTGAAGGATCATAGTCTGGCTTGTATTTGTTGTTAGCATTTCCAAGTCGATTCGAGATCATGCATATTCCACCGCGTATTCCTCTTTGGATCATGTGGAGCATATCGATATCGGTGATCAAGTCCATCTCATTTTTAGTTTCTTTTAACATAGCGTCCTAAGCCAAACCAGGAGAGGTGTAATACCAAAGAGGGTCGAGACCGTAATATTCCATGCAAGTGTCTCTAAAATTTTCAAAGACATCGGCAAGATTAAGAACGTCGGACTTGTTGTACAGCTCGTGATAATCTTTAAAGGTTTCACATCCAAATACTTTCCAAACGTTTTGCGCATGCGCATAGTCTTCTTCGCTGATGTGTTTATCGTTTAGTCTAGAATAAAAGGCTTTGATAGGAGGCAATTGCGTTTCGGAAAACTTTTCAATCGAGTCCACCCATTCGTAAGGGTAAACGCCTATTCTTAGCAGCAAATTTCTTTGTTCTCCGCTGTAGAATGAATTGAGATGTTTGCACATAACGTCTCCTTTTTTATATCTTCTATGAGCGCAATCTTTGCAATTGGCTTTGCACTTACATTTTTTGCCTTTCTTATCAAGACAGTCCTTTTTGCATTTTTTAGGGTCTAATTTAGAGCACTCCTCACACAAATCTTTAACAAGGTTGTCAGTTAAATCTTCTAAAGGGCTTTGCATGAACCTGCAGCTGTCAATGAACCTCAAATCTCTATACACTTTTGTTGGCTTTCCTTTCTTATTAATCGAATCTTTTACTTTGATGCTTTTCGAGAAGCTTATGTACTTTTCTTCGCTGTTGGGTATGCAAGTTAGCTTTGCCTTTTTTCCACCTAATTTCTTGATGAACAAATGACTGTCGTAGCCAGACAAGTTATGAAAGGCAACGGGTATGAATTTTGGAATTTGATAATCAATGTTGCATTTTTTATGAGCAGCACCACGGTACTTTCCAGTCAAATGACAGTGATCCCATACTTTATCACCGTTAAGATCCTTTTTGCAAATGTGACATTCAGTTGCATCTTCAAACTTCTTTTCATCCTCATCAGTACCAGGTTTCTTTTTTTCCCATTGTTCTTTCCGTGATTTGATGTCGTCATAAATTTTAAAAAAGTCATCTTCAATCATAGTAACAAACATTTCACCTACGTCATCGTCTTCGCTTTCGGCTGTGTACTTGGCAAGTTTACTTTTAAAGCCATCAGGTCCTACGATGTAATAGTAGAACGAGCATGGAACATGCTTTTGATATTTTTTGGTGTATGACTCTTTACCATCATATTCAGTGTTGTTATCGACGGGCTTGATGAAACTTTCAAAGTCGGCATAGACACAGTACGGAACTCTCATGGTGTTGATGAAGTTTTTAAACTGAACAGTCGACCCTTCTTTTGGAAGACCGATTCTCATTGAAGCGTTATCGTAGCAGTATTTTCGATGGATTTGAAGCTTTTCTTCAAGGTCATAACCATGCATGCAATTTCTGCAAAAGTATTGTTTATGTTGATGTTTTGATGCTGAAGAACAAGCAAACCGACTGAAATTGTTAATGAGACAGTAATGGCTGTTTTTTTCGTTTGAGATAAGAAGCAAATCGATCTTGAAATTTCGATCATGAAATTTCGATATTTGCAAAGGTTGCGGTTTATTCTTTTCATACTCAAAGACGTTCACGCTAATGTCAGTATTATTTTTCTCAAACTTTTTAACATCACTCACCTTTACAGGAAAATCCATTCCTTCCCAATGAAGCTCTTTCGATTGTTTAATCAATTCATTATCAATTCTTTCGTTGTCTCTATTTTTCATGTTAAGAGCTCTGGTGACACACCACTTGAAACATTTATTGTCGTTGTTTTCCATGTTGATGATGGCTTTTTTTGTTTTTCAACTTGACAGGTAGCTCCATGTAAGAAGATCCATTAAAAGGCTCATAATCAGTAAAGCTAATGTCCATTCTTAAAATCTTAGACAAGACGCAATTGGATCCCATCTTGTTGTAATTGGCACTGCTTTCCAAGATTTTTTCTTCCATTTGACTCATGAGCGCTCTCACATCTGTACCCTTGAGTAATCTTTCCATGAAGGATGAAAAGTTTGCCGGCTGAGTAGTCTCTTCGCCTGTTAAGATGCTTACGCGAGTCATTTCACAGACAAGAGTCATTCTCACCTTTGTGTTGATTTCTCCTTGCATGGTCTGAATAACAGACTCTCTCACCAAGTTTAAGAAAGAAACAATATCTTGTTGCTGAGAAGACGGCTCATATGAAAATACTCTGGTGGAACGCTCTGCCGAATGCTTAGTCATATCAAACTTTATGGTGTAAGATTTTTCACGCGGTTTAGGAGCAATAGGAGGTTTTACAACAGGAGTTGGAGCAGCAAATGCAACGTCTTTGATTGACTTGATCGTTTTTTCCACTCCGCTTTTTACGCTGTTCACTGCATTTTTCACCGTGGTTGGAATGAAAGGATCAACGAGAGCATTTATTTTGTTTATGCCATCAGTAAGCGCATTAATAGCAGTTGCCTTAAACCTTGAAAACCAGCCATCTTTTGCTGCAGTAGCAGGCGCCGGTTTTTGCAAATGAGCAGGTTTCGGAGCAATTGGCGGCTTTACAACAACAGGTGGAATGATCGACGGCTTTGGAGCAATTGGCGGCTTTACAACAACAGGTCTTGGTGCAGGCAAAGGTCTCGCCTCCATCGTTCGTCTACGTGAACCACTTCCAATGATGGTAATATTTAAAGCTGCAATGAGATCAGCCTTTCTCATTCTTGAGACACCTTTGATATCATCACGACCTTTAGCCATATCTCTTAATTCTTTTACAGTCATTTTATTTCGATCTTTTCGATCATTAACAGGCTTTTTAGCACCAATGACAGGTTTTGTTGTTCTTATTGCTTCAACGAGCTTTTCCCCTGTCATTTTGGTATAGCCTTTGATGTGCCTTTCTTTAGCATCTCTTCGCAATGATGCCATTGAGACTTTCGATTTATTTTCCATTTTTATTAACGGAAGAAAAAATTTTTCGGTGTTTTTATCTTTCGCGATAAATTTTTCTGAAGATTGGCGGCTCATTTTATTTTCGCCGTTACTTTCCTTAAGTCAATTCAATTTTTTTATAATCTCGGCAAACTGTCGGCTTCTTCGAAAAGTCTTCCGCAAAAAATTACGATGGTAACCATGACAACCGTTTTCAATTCTTAAAAAAGAATTAAAAAGGATCTTATGAAACAAGATAATTAGCAAAAATTTCGCTTATGGAGTCGTATACATGCGCTTGGCCCGTTTCATCAAATCTAATCGTGTACTTTCTTCCCCATGTGCAGTAAACTTGCATCCAGATGTTTCAAGCAGCAGGAGCGCAAAATCGACCCACTCTCCAAGAAGACGAAGAGAATTTTTCCCATTCTTCTGCAATAATATCATTTTCAGATTTCGACAAGTCATCCAACTCTCTTTCCAACATTCTTCCCATTTCTTCATCATCATCACCTTGCAAATTAATGTCTTCAGCTGTGAAACTGACAAGATGGTGATTGCCATCTCTGTACTCAATGACAATACTCTCTTCACCGAACTCTGTGTCTCCATATAAACTGTAAACATTAACAAGAACCTGGTCCCCTGATTCGTTCAAGACGACTGCATATGGAATACCATCTCTGTATTCAATGACAAGTCTAGCATCAAAATCAGAACGTAAAAATACATGATGGCGATGACCATACTCATCCATCAAATACTCAATAATGTCATCGTTGAAGCAGATATATTTTTTACCATTTTCATCAAACTCAACATCATCTTCAGGATCTTCAAAAACAGTTATTTCGCTGACATAACCATGGAGCATTTCCACATACTGATGTCCCAAGTCGTCAACGCGAACGACATATTGATGTCCAGCCTCATCCGTTTGAATCAAAACCCTTTTTCCGAAAGAGTCAAGCTCATAAGGGAGGCTGAATCCATATCGACTCTCCCAAAGTTGCTCACCAGAGGGACCTCTCACGTATTGCCTATTTATTGCATCCATTTTTTTCTTGCTGCGTAAATGCCATTATTCGAATTCAATTTTTTTCAATCTCAGCAAACTTTTTCAGCAAACTTTTTTTTCTTCATGTTCATGAAAAGCCATCGCTGTAAATCTATTTTTCAACTCTTTTTTTGAAGAATTGAAAAAATCAACGAGGGTAAAGAATTTCAAACTTGATTCCATTTTCAACCTTTCCATTTCGATTAGCAAAATATTCACATTTATGTCCAGTTCCTTTCACTGCCTTGTAAATAGACTTGTATTCAGTCACCTCACCCGTTTCAACGTTGGTTAATCTCACAGTGATTGGATTTTTTCTTGCTGAACGAAGCCAGTCCCATTTTTGACTGCCAACTGGCCTGCACTCTTTCACACTTTCCAAAATATCATCTTTACTAATCAAGTTTTTTTCAACTGCAAGCATCATCAGACCTAATAATTTGTTTGAGGTTTTGGTGACTCCGTTTTCCCTAAGCAAATTTTTCAAATACGACGTTGTATATCTCATTTTATTTACGGAAGAAAAAAAATTTTAGATCCTTTCTGAAGGGTGTAAATATTCAAACTTGATTCCATTTTCAACCTTTCCATCTCGAAGCTTAAAATATCTCCATCCATGACCAGTTTCTTTCTCCGATTTGTAAATAGACTTGTATTCAGTCACCTCACCCGTTTCAACGTTGGTCAATCTCACAGTGATTTTCTTAACAGGTTTCTTTTCTTTCGGTTCATGTATTCTCGGTCGACGTTTTCTCTTTTCTGTGGCTCTCTCCAAAATATCCTCTTTACTGATCAAGTTATTTTCAATCGCAAGCATCAACAACGTTAGCATATTTTTAGATGTTTTAGTAACACCGTTTTCCGTTTTTATTCAGCAACTCTTTTAAAAACTTTTTTGTGTAATACATTTTATTTACGCCGTTATTTTTTTTAAGCCAATTCAATTTTTTTTTACCAATGACACTGCTTTGATAAGTTTTCATTTGCCCTTTAACGTTTTGTTATCCATTTTTAAGATAAAAAAACTAATAAACAACGTTCATGTTTGTTCCGTCTGAAACAAAATTAAGCATTTTATCAGAGATCACCACGGCAAAGATAACGGTATTTGCAACAGTTGAAGTTCGAAATTTAAGGTTGATCACCAATTCAGCTGTTTCTGAAGTCACTCTTTCTTTTTGCTTGCTGATATCAACAAAGAACAAGGGATACAATTTTATATAATGAAACAAGGACAACCCAGATTGGCAAACAAGTTCGTTTGTGCCGTAATATTTTTCATCAAAAGAAATCGTATCTGCATAAGCCATGGTCACTTTCTTTTCGCTAAAATTCAAGTCGTAATTATAATTGGGATACTTTATTCCATTGACGGTCACGTAAAAATTGCTAATATCGAAATGGTCAAATAGTGACGGATTAACAGTTTGACTGGATGGTCTGTTCGTCTGAAGTCCAAACAAAATATACGACGGAACGCTTTTGTCGGTGATTCTTCCAAGCGACCTGGTAAATTCTGTTTGACCAGCAGGAATAAGCTGTCTTTCGCATTTGTTTGCTTTGTAAGCCACTTGAATGGGAATCTTTTGAGATATTAAACTCATGAATTCAGCATTTCTTGAAACACTCAATTCAGCGCGTGGCATATAAAGCCTGAATTTTTTAAGATCGATCATTCCTATACTAGCGCTCTCCGCTCTATAAATCGCATCATCGCATTCTTTCTTTGTAAAGGTGATGGTGTGTCTAAACCCATAAACAACTTTATCATAGGTTTCACAAAAACCAAAAATGTGCTTCAAAGGTATTCTGAACGAAAAAGCGCCAACAGATGTAGTGTCTGCAAACAAATGGTCTCGTCTAACTTTAAATCCTTCATTTTCAACAAGATTTGATGTGTCCATCATCCAGATTTGCTTCATACCATCTGTCATCTGAAATCCGTGAGGGTATTTCACTATTCCAAGAATGGTGGTGGCATGACCTGGATAAATAACTCTTTTCACTTGCTCTCCAGACAAGTCATAAGTCACGTCGTTGAACAAATACATTAAAGCATTATTCACCAAGGCGATCTTGTCTGTGGCTTCATAAAAGGTTCCATCACTCTTTTTCAACACTCCTTCAATAAGAATGTAAGCCTCTGATGGTAATGTTTTAATAGATTGACAGTCAATTTCAAAAGTGATCGTTCCTGAAGAATTTAAATCAAGATTGGTTGGAAGGTATTCAAAAAAATCCAATTTTTCAATGCCAGTGTCATACTCTGGTTTATCAGTCAGTCTTAATCGATCAGTATTTACCATTTTATAGAAAGAAAAGTTTTTTTATATCAATTCACACTCATCCTTCAAGCGATCTTCATGCCTCTTCCCATCTTGACCAGGTCTTGGATTTGAATCGCATTCTGTTTCGACATTTTACTAATGGATGAACCAGTTTTTAATTTCTCAATGGTATTTTTACCTTTATCAACAGCCGTATCTTTAGCAGCAGAAATGGCAGAAAGAGCCAACTCTGTACCGGCAGATTTTGCAGCTGTAATCGCTTCTTGACCAATTTTGCTTGATGCAGCATTTTTAAGCATAGTCATTGTTGCTTTTGAAATACTTGAAGAAGCTGCTCTTTTGATGAAATTTTTAATCAAGTCTACAATGCCACCTCCTCCAACAACGTTCTTTTTCACATATCTTCTTTTGTTCACAATGAGCATTTTTTTAAATAAACGATTTCTTTTTAAATCCCTTGACGACTAAATCCTTTGGATCTATGGAAATTCTTCGAATTTTTAAATTTTATCAATCGTCTTCATGATCGACTTGTATTCACTTTTATTAATTTCCTTTTGCCTCAGCAGCTCATCGTAAATGCTCACAGCTACATTTCTCGATCCCGTATTTCCAGCATGCCAGGAAGCAATACTCAATTCAAGCTTTTCAACTAACGCATTTGGATCGCTTGGAAGAATAATCACTCCACGACCTTTTTTCCCTTTTTCAATACGCACCATTTTTTCCCAAATAGGAGCAATAAGTTTCTGATACTTTGATCTTCTTGAAGCTTTCGGTTTGTGAGGTTGCGTATCAGATCTTATAGCATCGCTGTTCATTAAAATTTTTTCATAATTCTCCAAATCTTCATCTGTATACTCGCTTGGTATTTCAAACTTTGTCATGAGCTCCCAAAGACCTTTTGTTCTTTCATACCTTTCATCACCAACAATAATATCATCTCCATCCATTTCAACCTCCATTTTACCGATGAACATTTTATCATCAACTTTATTCACTTCAAAAGGCATTTTGGATACAAATTTTTTAGTTTCTTTGAAACCATGGAAATTCTTCGAATTTTTAGTTCCATGGAAAATCTTCTCGTTGCTTTCAATGAGCGGCTTGAACAGCTTGCTCGCATTAGCTTGAAAATCAGCATCTAAAATGTTGTCGTTGATGCTGTTCTGATAAATCCCCTTTCTTCTCTCATTAATCTCTTTCACAATTTCGTCCCTTTTATTAGCATCATATATTTTAAAAAAGGCATCTTTTTAAAATACGTTAATAAAAAATCATAAGTTGGTTTCTTCATTAATGTTATTTAAATTTTTTCGAATACTGGAAAAAATTAATTTTTCTTGAACATATTGTTGAACGCTTGAATGGCATCTTCTCGACCTTTTTGGATCAAGTTTTCTTTCATCACTTCATCAATACCATTTTTGGTTTTGGTTCGTATTTCCTCCATCAAGGTCTTAAACTTTTGAAGCTCACCAAGAATCAACTGAAACTCTGAATCGCTTATTCTTCCATCCACCAACGCTTTGTAAATGTGCTCGCTGATCGTGTTCAATTTTGACTCTGCCAGCACTTTTATCTTTTCGTGCTTTTCTGCTTTCAAAGCCATTCTTTTGTTCACTTGACTGCCAACAATCGATAAAAAAACCCATTCCAATAGCCACACCTTCACACGCAATCGCTACTGGACTGGCAATAATCGTTGACAAAAGTCCTATTCCAGTTACACCCAATGCTATGCATAATCCTTGCATCGTATTGTCCACATTCGAAATGATCCTGAAAACGCGATGGTACTTTTTGCTCAAAGCCATTCTTTTCACTTTTTCAGTTTCTATTTCTTTCTGAATCTCACCGATCTTTTGAAGACGATGTCCTTCATCTACAGGAGCTGATGGAAGAACTGGATAAATTTTTTCATTCAATATCTCCATTTTTTTCATTAAGAAAGATTATTTTAAATCAATGTGCGTAATCGTGCAGAGCTTTTCACCCTTTTTAACAATCACGTTCTCTTTGCTGTTGCTATTCACGTCCATAATGACTTCATCTAAAGACTCTGAAATAATGACTTCGTTCTTTCTATAATTCAACTGCTCAGTGATTTTATTCATTAATGTCAGCACTGCAACACCTTTCTCAAACTTCAACCCAATGGATAAAGCTATCGTTGTATGTGAGAGAGCAGCAAATTTAATATCTTTCTGAGCAAAAATCTCATACTGTCCTTTGTCGTTATAATAGGGTGGATGATCCAACGGTTTCGTAGAAACAATAATGTTACTCGGTCTTCTTTCCTCCAACTCTCTGATCCTCTCTTCTAAAAACCTTAATTGCAATTCCAAACTGTGAACTTCTGCTGAGGCAACATTTCTAAAAAACTTGTGAGGAGCATGCATTTTTGGAAAATTCTTCTAATTTTTAGATCATTTTTGGGTGTCTTGCAGACTAACCAACTCTTTATTGTTCACCCACGAATTAAACGAGTCTGGATATCCCAACCATTTGACTAACGATCTGGTCTTGGTTTTGCGAACGATTTTTTCAATCCTGAATATGTTTTGATGCGTCTTTTGCATCTCCTGCTCGTAAAAAGTACCTTGAATTTCTTCACCGTTAGCATCAGCGATTTTATACGTGGGAGGATCCGTATGCTGAACATTTGATACGGTAAAAACCTCTTCAGTCCATCTTGGCGTATACCCCTTTTCAAAATGAGACTTCTTTTTTACAATCCTCACTTGATCACCCATGGAAAATTTCGGTTTTGCTGGTAATGTTTGATCCTTTCCATACAGATTCCACCATACCCTACCTTTTTTCTTTTCATCGCTGGCTTCCACTGGAGTCATCTTGATGGAAGAGTGCTTTGTGTTGTTGTAATTTTTTACCATCTCATCCAAAACGTCAACGTATTTATTGGTATTGTTGGCTGAAAAATATTTAAACATCCTCTCTTTCATCGTTCTGTTCCATCGCTCAACGACACAGCTTTTTTCCTCGTTTTCAGTTGAGTACAATTGAACACCCAACGCTTTCACATGCTTGTTGTAAAATTCTTTTCCTTTATCTACCCACAATTTGATGCATTTTCTTTCTTGGAATATCTTTTTCAACGCTTCAGCCACTTCAAAGCCTGTTTTGCTTTTTAACGGAACGATCCATCCATACTTTGAAAACACGTCAATCACCATGAGCAAATATTTTACACCGTTGTTGAGTTTTGAAAAAGACTGCATATCAACCAAATCTGCAGCCCATATCTCATCCATGTTGTTCACAATCACCCTTCTTCTTTTAAAATGATGAATCACCGGTTTATGAAGCTCCTCTGCAAGCTGGTCAGTCCATTTCAAATCACTTACACCCAATCCAAATTTAGCTTTGGCTTTGATGATGGGAGCGATAAGCTTTCTCTCGTTGATTTTTCTTTGAGTAGGATTGGGAATGGAGTTCATCTCCTCAAGCATCATCTGATCTGCTAAATTTCTGCTTTGAACGTCGTTTAAATATTTATATGCTAAATCGTGATGGTATGCTGCATTGTCCACTCTGTCTACCGGCTTGCTCCACTCTTGATACATGTCCGTAGAAGTCAATCTCTTATCCAAATTGGTTCCAGGTCCTGCAAAGTTCATTCCTGGAATATGCATTTCTCCTGGAAATTTTGCCCATGGAAGCTTCACTTTGCTCGACAGCTTATTGATCGATTCGACCAAATCACCTCCTTTTGTAGCAGATGATCTCGAAGAAGATGATCCATCGAGCGCATGCGAAGAAACAAATTGTTATTTGGACGTTCCGCAAGAGTCGCAAGTCCCTTTCAACATAGGTCTATTGTTTTTTGTCATCTCCTTTTTCAAGTGAATGGTTTCAGTTTCTCTTTTGCATTTAACGCAGTACATTTTAACATATATAAATAAGTTTTTTAACATAAAAATGGACATTGTTGATTTGTCATATGATAAAGAAAGCACAAGAAATCATAACAAATTCTTTCCAAGAGACATTCGAGGACTCATCGTTGGAAAATCTGGCTGTGGAAAAACACCATTGATGTTAAACCTGTTATTAAGACCTGGATGGCTGGATTATAACCACTTGCAAGTCTTTGGTAAATCCCTTTTCCAACCTGAATATCAAATACTCAAAAAAGGTTTTGAAAATAACCTTTCAAAAGAACTCATTTGCCAATTGCTTAATAAAAACAAGATGAAAAAATTGAATTTAAACCCTAAAGATTCGATTAATGAACTTTCAAAAAATTCTTTCCAAGGAGGTTCTGAAAACATAAAGTGTCATTTTTTCGAAAGTGAAGAAGACGTGCCTGACCTTTCCGAACTTGATAAAACCAAAAACAACTTGATGATCTTTGACGATTTAAAAGGAGAAAAGCAAAGCATGTGTGAAAAATATTACACGCACGGAAGGCACTACAACGTCGACATGTTTTACCTTGCTCAAAATTTTTTCGATCTTGATGGACATGCTATTAGAACCAATGCCAATTTTATTTGTCTATTCCCTCAGGACGATAGAACTGTTGGTGAAATTTATAAAATACACGCCTCATGTGATATGGACATAAAAGAATTTAGAAAGTTTTGTAGAGATTGCTGGTCTAAACCTAGAGGATTTGTCGTCATTGATCTCTCCTCTGAAATAGATAATGGAAAATGCCGAAGCGGGTTTGACGGTTTTTATTTTCTCGACTAATAAAAAGGATCTAAAAAATTTTCACGACATAAAAAATGCCTGGTATAATCATTGACGTGGATGGTAAATCAAGTGTTATCACGACTGAATTTTTAGACAAAATCGTTTTCGAGAAAGGAAACAGTTATAAAATGGCTTTTCTCGGCTTGGAAACATACAATAGCATTCCAAATGTAAACAGTAAAAACAATTCGTTCAAATACAGCATGAACAATGGTGCTCATTGGGAAACCATTATCGTTCCTGATGGAAGCTATGAAATTAAAGACATCAACGACTATCTGCAAAAGTCCATTTTAAACACGATAAAAACAGCTCAACGTGGAAGCTATATCATCGCAAATAAAATTAACTACTCTTCAAACAACCTTCAAATTGGAATCAACATTAATACTTTAAAATCAAGCATTAAACTTGGTATGAATTATCTGATTGACTTTGACGTGGAGAACAGCATCGCCTCAGTTTTAGGGTTTACTAAAAGAAAATTAAATTCCAATTCAGAACACGAGTCTGATCATATTGCAAAAATTTTAAGCTGTAACACCATCAGAATTGTTAACAATTGAGTTGAGTTCCATTAATGTAACAATTGTTACATTAATGGAACTCAACTCAATTGCATCTACTCCTTTTATCCTAATGTTAACCCTGGTTACAAAATCATTGAAAGACCAATGTATTTAATTTATCTTCCTGTTAAGCTTCTTGAAATTTCAACCATGGTTACTCGCATCATTGATCAAAATGGAGATTTAATCGATTTTCGCGGTGAGGACATCACGATTCGTTATCACATTCGAGAAGTGAAATAAATAAATTTCTTAACTCTATAAAATGTATCAAAACATTAAATTCAACATCTCGCAAGGACAAGCTGATAAAATTAGAAAAGCCGTTCAAGACAAAACTGTTGCTAGCATAAAACTCACTCATCAAGACTTGAACGGCGAACATGTTCTTTCACTAACGCGCAACTCAACCAAATTAGAAAAGCCTACGAAGCTGGAAAAGGTGTCACGCTCAAACTCAGCAAAAAACAACTCATGCACAACGCAAAAGTAGAAGGTGGATTCATCGGTGCCCTTTTACCTTTACTAGGAACTCTTGCCTCTCGTGCAGCTCCAGTACTTGCAAAAGGTTTATTGGGCGGACTTGCTTCATCTGCCGGCTCAGCTATGGTTGATTCTATCGCTGGACAAGGCGTTAATCATAATAAGCCCAAAACATTTTACTTGAGCAAAGATGGAAAAGGTATAAAAATAACCAAATTTGGCTCTGGCTTATTCTTAAAACCTTGGATTGGAAATACTTAAGGCGATGGACTCTTTGTTAAAACTGGAAAAGGACTCTTTGTTAAAACTGGAAAAGGACATGAAATAACAGGAGGTTTCATTGGTGCTCTACTCCCCTTGCTCGGTACGCTTGCAACCACTCTTATTTCTGGTTCTGGTTTACTTCTCGGTCCAAATTCACCCTTCAATAGCATACCCATTTTAGGCTCCATTCTCTAATTTAAACTTTTTAACAAATTTAAAAAATGATTAACGTTGAAGGAATTGTTTTACCCAACGAAGCCTTAACCAACTTTCAACTGATAAAGGCTGCTAAACAGTTAAAATTAAAAAACTTACTTACGAGTTACCGAAAAAAACAAGAAGAAAAGAATGCGGCATTGCAAACACAGGTGATTCAAGCACTGGAGGATTTCATTGGGTGTGCTGGTACAAAGACGGCGATAAGAAATACAGCTTTGATTCTTATGCTCAACCTCCTCTTGTCGAACTGGTTGACTACTTAAAAAGCCCCGTTTATTACAACAGCGAAAGAGTACAGTTTGGTCATACCTCTTATTGCGGTCACTTGTGTCTTTACGTCCTGAAAAAATTGAATAAAGGTCTTGACTTTCAGGACGTCATTAATTCCTTGTGGTGATTTCCACTGTTTTTAAGAATAACAAACTAACAAACCAACAAACAAACCAACAAACTAACAACAAAAACCACCCGCGCTCAGGCAAAAATGGATAAACATGAAAGCAGGCAGGCAGGCATCTTAGCCATTGGACACTACAAAGAAGATCAAGAACAAAAAAAATGCAAAGGGGTTAAAAAGAACGTGGTCAAAAATCACCTCACTCATCAAGACTACTATGACTGCCTAATAAATAAGGAAGAAAAGCTTACAACCATGAACGTTTTCCGATCCCATGATCATGACGTATACACCGAAGAAATCAACAAAGTCGCACTCAGCGCTAACGATGACAAAAGGATCCTATTGAATGATGGCACTCACACCACCATGGCCATCGGTCACTACAAAACAAGGCTTTAAATTTTTGAAGAAACCATTTTTAAAAGGATGCACGCTTATTAAAACTGAAAATTCATCAAAATCACCTTCAAACACATCAAAATATGCATTTTAGACACTACTTTCATTAAAAAAATTGATGCGCTGTGCATGCATTTTGTGCTCATGCGCCAGAACCGGCTTTTCCCTATATATATATGATCTTCTTGAAGCTTTGCTTATGAAACCAAGAACCTTGTTTATTAAAGCACATTGAATATAGAGATTTTGAAGAAAAAAATGCACAAAAAGCATGATGCAAATTAGAAAATCATGGTGCACATTTTAAATACAGACAATCCTGGAATGTTTTTGGCAAAGATGGAACAAGTATACGCGACTCACTTCGAGAAGTTTGCTTATCGTAGTTGCATATCTAAAGATAAAACGACCAATAATTAAAATATTTGTGAGAGTTCTAGGACTGAAAGTCACAACTCTTTAAAAAGTATTTGTGTAAATGAAATATACGTTTCCTTTGCACATGCATCCATAAAATGGAAGGTGCAGTGTTGCATCATTTGCATAAAGCATTTTATTTGAACTTCTCAGCTTCGTGCATCAACAAAATTTTTTGAAGCATTAAAAAAAAAATTATTTCTCGCCTTGTTTAAAAAAGAAGACGTTATATAACACGAATTCGTCTATAGGTCAAAATTTTGTCGCGAAACATCAAATCAATAATATATTATATATACTAGATGTTTAACTAGCGGGATTTTATTGGACGAAAAGTGAAGTCGCTTTTTTTGTTTAGAAATTGAATCCGCCATATGTAATAAGGGCAAAAGCTATATACGACGTGCGAAATAAAAGTTAAAAATGCATGTTTTTGCCCGAATTAGAAATGGCTTACACGGCTTCACTTTTCGGATCGAAGTTAGACATCTAGTATATATAATATACCATTGCATCGAATGAAGTCCTTGTTTACAGAAACAAGAAGCTGAATATAGCTTTAGCTTGAATTTTGGAGAAAACTCCCGATCTGCTAAAGTTTTCTCACAATTATGTATTGATATAAAATCAAAAAGAACGTTCTCCTATTACAAATTGCTCTAAATTCTTTCGCTTCTAAACTAAACTGTTCGAGATGACGAGAGGTGAAAGTCAAAACAAAAAATTAAAAAATTACTGAGGAGAGAGCACTCACACAACTCGTCAACAAATGACAATTTATTGAAAGAAGCTTTTTTTTTATACAAAACTAAAAAATTGATTTAGTTTCCTTCAAATTATGAGAAAAAGAAAATTGGAATAACATTGTTGTAACAGAATGAATTCAAATATAAATTAAACTTACAAAAGAATTTTTTTAATATTCTCTCATAATATTTTTATCCTTCTGATAGTGCGTCTTCTTCCGATATGATTCTCTATTACTTTTAATACCCTCATCATATTTTCTTCCTTTTTGCATATAGTTGATGCCTCCCTCTTCTTCACTAAAGTGAAGAGTGCTAATTTGTAAGAAGATAAAGCCAGATAGTTTTCAACTTGTTTAGGTATGATTATTTTCCGGCACGAATTAGCATGCGTGTATGCTGATAGTGTATTCTCGTTTTCTGCTTCCTAAATTAGTAATAAATGAATTTCAGAGTTTGCTACACCTTTTGCCATTTCACTTTCTAACACACCAGCCATTCATTTCTTCAATCCAAATTATTTACAAGTAGTCATCTACCCAAACTATTTATATATGTAATCTATTATATGTATATAGCCTTTTTCGGTCAAAACTTTACACATATCATTTGCAAGTTCTTCACTCGTTTTCCAATTATATGATACTATTATGCCCCACTTCTTGTTTTCTGCAGTTCCTGCTGTCAGTTTTAACATGTTTTCAAGCGAATTTCGACTCTTTAGTCTTCTGCAATCATTTTAAGTGGTCGAAGTTTTATTTCAGTTAAAACTTTAAAAGTTTAAACCAAATGAAAATATGCAAAAAGTTTTAACGCGTTGATGACGAAGTTTTATTGACAAAACGACTTAAAATCAGCACGCTAGATAACATAACAAACATAACTATCATAAATCTAAAAACTTTCATTCGCACAAAGTAAATATAATCAAATAATATATTAACTCATAAAAAAGAAAATGTTTATTGAAAATTAATCAAAGTTATAGAGAATTTATTTCATAAAATCAAAAACTTAAAAGAACAATTTTCATCAAATAAGTTCAGTTTTTACATAGTTACAAAATTAATATGCGAAAAATGCAAATTTAAAGTAACATCAAAATTTATATAGATTGCTGTTCTATGCATCCTTGGTCATACATTGATTTAGCACCTTTAGATTGTCCAAATCAATTTATCTAAGGCTTTCCAATTGATTTCTAGCAATAGCGTGGTTGGTTTGCTCAAAGGCGTAACCGTTTATTTCTTGATGTTCATATTTTAGTTTATTACTGTCTTCATTTGCCCTGTTTAACTTTTATTTCTTTGAATTCTGTAATATCTTCTAATTTTTTTAAATTCCCCTCAATGTATCCTTGTGATTATCTAATACCATTAAATCGCTTTGGACAAAACAGTTACATCTCCGCCGGTCGCAAATCCTTTATGGAACACATCTTCCAAAGAACCTATCTTATCCTCAACCCAAAAAACTTCAGAAAAGGAATGCCTTCATTCCTGATACTTTCACGTATAAAGTTCAATATATCAAACAACTCTATAACGGCTTCTAAAGTAGCAGGGGGCAGTTTCATGTGTTAGCTCATCGACTAGATGCTTAAACTGTTAAAAACAAGTACAGAATTACCCGTAGCATATTCTTCCTTTAATTCTTCCGGAGTTGTAAAAGATTGATTATGGAATTCTTGAATTTACCTTAAACAAACTTTCTGCTACCAATATGAGCAGTTCTTGTGCCGTGACTGATTAGAGGCAAGCCAGCGGAAAATATACTCGTTTCTACAATGTTTTTTAAAGAGTTGCTGATACCGTATACTCTTTGTTCTAAATCCATTTGCCTCGTAATTAACGGCTCTAATGCTGCTTGTCCTATGTCGTCACCTATGGCATATTTTTTCATGTTAGTCTTTGCGGGATTAGTCGCCCACTATGCTCTTTAAAATGTGCTACCTGCAGGTATGAAACCGGTTGCAGCGTTAATTGCTAGATTAACGGAAGCAGCAATACTTCCTAATATGCTACCTGCTAGTTATCCTGTTTTATCAAGTAAATCACCTTTGCCGCAGTTGTCAATAACAACCTTCTTTTTTTTTTTCAATAATTCTCACAACTGTTTCTAGAGAAGAATTAGGACTCAAAACCTGAATCTCCATGATGAGTTGAGAACTCTTCATTTGTATATTTTTTTATCTTTAAGATCTGCATTTTACATTTCCTGTAAATGTAACATATCAGGATCAAATCCTCGTTAGTTTGCCAAATCAGAATCTGATTCAGGTGTATCAAGAAATGCACTTCTTGCAACAGCTTTTAATGTAGTTATTCTTGAGACTTTTAGGAGATAGCAAGTATAGTGTCCAAAGTAAAGTTGTAATTTTATGCACTGTTAAAAGTAAGCAAAAAATCGCGATCGAGATGCAGCGAAATTATGAGGACTATTTTTTGAAATGAACAGGAATACATGTCCAAAATAATAAGCCAACAAGTCAGTAGCGGACAATCTGGCAAGTACCACGAAGTTATGCTTGATACGTACATTATTATTGTAACAAAAAACAATATCTTTCCAGAAAGAGTAGCAAAAGATGCCAAAAAAAAAGGAAAAATTTCAGAAGATTTACGATTTAGACAAAAAACATAAAAAAGATGAATTTTATTACTTAAAAAAGGTGGTCCCAATGACTAAGAAATATAATATAGAAATACCAGATAACAAAATGCACTGGGTGTTTTGCGAACTATCAAAATTCAAAAAACAACAACAAAACCAAGTAATAACAGGAGAGAACTCTTTGAAAGAGCTTTGGTTGGATTTTTTAATTAATGGTTATAAAAAGCGAGATATACCGAGGAACTTAAATGAAACAATAAATAAAGCTTATGAGATAATGAAATCAGTCCTAAATAACGAAGACACAAAAATACTTTGTTGGAAAGAAAAAGAGGCAGAGAATTAATCGCAAAAGCTCGAGAAGAAGAAAAATCCTTAGCTTTTAACGAAAGAAAATTAGAAGGAGAAATCATAGGAGAAATCGGAAAAATTAAAATGGGTATTGAAGCTAAATGGGAATATTATAGAATTCTCAAAAAATTAAATAAAACCAAAGATAAACTATCAGAATTTAAAACATACTTTGAGCGACATCCCGAACGTTTGGAGATTGATGATAATGAAAGTTTAATAAAGGAGGATATGGGGTTAGAATATCAAGATATGATTTGAGATTTTTAGGTGTTCAACTTGAGTCGAGTCTTCTGAACTTGTTGTGTTAATTGACTTTAGCAAGTTTTGTTAATTGACTTTTGATCTGTTTTTGAAGATATTTCTCAAAACCCGTTTTAAGACTTTCTACCTTACATTAACAGACGTCTTTGACAAAGTTGGAAATGAAAACTTGAGCCGCAGTACTATCAGTTGTAAGCAAATAATTTTGAAACGATTGAACTTTGACTTTTGAGAACACACAATTGTTCTGAATCTTTTGATCACTGTAAACTGTTCAAATGAAACTGTCTTCATTCTTCAAAAACATTTTGAAGCTTATTTTTTTCCGAACTTTATGTCTAATTACTTTTGTGTTTTCTTTTTAATTCTGATTTCTCATACGCTATCTTAAAAAAGAATTACTTTGCATCTTCAGTTTTAGTAATTTTAACACTTCAATTTACCTTTAAAAAATATTATTCTCTATTTCAGGACAAGTAAGAAAAATGTATGGCTTTATCACATCAGACTTTGTAAAAGTAAAAATCAACACTAAAATGTAAACAACTAAACATATTTAAAATTTTACATTTTTCAAAATAATTTTAAGTTAACTTCGAAGTTAACTTGCGTTAAAGTGAACCTAAACAACATAAAAATTGATGAAATATGCACTAAAAGTTTTTCTAGTAAACAATAAAATATAAATTTTTTTAAATAAGTTTGCAATCGAAGCTTCGATTGGCTCTCGTTTCAAGAAAGCAAAATGCGATTCGGGCTGCCTATTCCTCGACCACGATACTTCAAAAACCTGCATTTAAATATTTCAGTTTAGTTAATTGTTATGAATGAATATTTTAGAAATTTCATTTTTGTGCCGTGGTTACAACTATTTTGATCATTTGTTAATATTAATTTCGCGAAACTTTGTTTTTTTTTTAGATGATCTCTTCATTATCCTTGCTGAAATATTAGTTCCTATTGCTTTAAATTTTCTTGTTACTTTTGCCACTTCGAGGTTGCGGTTCGCCAAATAAGGTTGTAATCTTAAAATAGAGCCCAGACCTTTACACAGTCGAGTGAGTACAGCTTTTTTTTTTCTTACCACTTACAAATTTTTTCTTACCACTTACAAATTTAAGTTAATAAATCGTGTTATAAAAATTAAATTTAATAACGTTAACAAAGGTTGCTCAGTTTTATCCTGAAACTTAAAAATAGTAAAATTATAGTGTAGAAAATTATTGAATTATTATTTCTGATTATCTGAATCAATGTTATTGTAAATCAATTTAAAATTGCTTGAGTGGCTCACTTCATAAAAAATCAGCAGACGAATGAGAAGTTTGCTTTAGATAAGAAAATTGGCAAAGGAGCTTTCAGTACTGCTTTTATTGCAAAAATTAACGCATGGATTATTGCAAAGACAAAATATGCGAAAGATAAAGATGGAGTTGCTTTACTTAAACAACACAGAAGATTTTGCTATTAATGTTGCTGTGAAACTTTTAAAAAGTTATTTTTTTAAAAGATTGAGATTGAAATGTTTTAAGCAAGTGTAGCTAAAGAGTTTTTACAACGAGAAGCATATATAATTACTTCCCAAAACACAGGACCGCGAAATTGTTTTATATAAAGCTTAGCGGCACACGCAGACTCTCTCTCTCTCTTTGATACACTTGGTGCGTCTCAAGTCTTTTGTAAACGGTTATCCTAAGAAATATACATAAAGAATCTCGCCATAGTATTTAATCTAGAATTGAAGTAAAGAAACGCAATTCTTTATGTAGCCCACGGAAATTTAACAAAACTCCTTGTTAAGCCGAAGATTAAGAAGATATTTAAAGATTAGCGATTGAAACATTCTTCGTGAAGAGTTTGTTTATCTCAAAGAGCAGGATACCAACTAAGTAATTTTATTATTCGAGATATATATATTAAGGCTTTATGTTGAATTAAAATAAGTTATTTGATATAAGGTTAAAATAAATAAGTTAAGTGAGTTAAGTATGTTAAGTAGAGTTACGTTAAAAAATACTGAGGTAAAATTCGACAACATAAGGGATACTCTTTAGCAAAACTTCATAAGTTATAAATTTAGTCGCTAAAGTTAATTGCTAACGTTTTTGGATTTTATTTTGTTGCATTGCGCTCGTCAATAACTGGTAAGTTTTTTTTAAAAAAAAATTATTACAAGCAACAAAAATATCTTATTAAAAGTTCATTAGAAAAGTTTAAAACGTTTAAAAATTCAACAAAACGTTCGAAAATTAATTGCCGTTCGTAAGATAAATACGTTGAGTTAGAAAATCCCGTTTAAACTTGAAATCAGATTTGTGAAATATATGTCCTTACAACTAAAAGAAAAGTAACATGAATGTTAATTCTATTTAAAAAATATTCGATCAGGCGAATGATTTAATGGAAGATGTAAATCAAAATGATAATTTATCAGAACTTATTAATTTGAGAGAGACTGCAAATAAAAGATTCGAGAGAATCAAAATTCTAGATGATGAAATTTCAGTGTTGATTGAAGATGCAGATAAACTGCAAGTTAATGATGATTTAGCAATCGAATTTGAAGAAATATATGTAAAGAATCTCGTCATAGTATTTAATCATAGAATTGAAGCAAATAAAAACAATTCTTTACAGTGCTTAATCAATTTTCCACTTAATAAAAGGTGTGGAATATAAGCTCAGGCATCTCGAAACTATTTTTGTTACGAGACATTACGATACGAGATTTCGAAATGACACTTTCGAGAATAGTTTCGATCTGACGAATTCGAGAATAGATTTCGAAATGACACTTTCGAGAATAGTTTCGATCAAAATCATGTTTTTCGCAAGTTTCGAGAATTTGTTTCGAAAGGTTACGAAAAGTAACGAATTCTCGATTGAAAGTTGACCTCAAAATTTCTCTTCTCGAAACATGACAATATTACGAGAATAACGAGAAATTAACGAGATTTTAAATATTTTTTGGTATTTTTCGAGATATTACGAGACAAGTTCTCTAATTTTTCAAATATGTAAAAAATTATTGGAACAAAAGGTTTTTTGTTCATTTTTGTACCTAAATTTTGATTAAAATAACAAAACACTATTTCAATGGCCAGCTAAGCCGCCGTTGGCAGGCCTTATCGTGAAACATTCGACTCTTTTTTCAGTTTCTACCAGATTGAAGGGAAGGTTGCATCTGGCCAAGAACTTGGCAATTTCTATGTCTCCTCGTAGCTGTTCTTTGTCCTGCGGCTTATACTTCATGCATGCATCAATGTTTTTGGCTTTCTCAGGTGTTGATGGTCCTACCAACTTCCTCTTTTTAATGCCTCTATCCAAGACTTTAGGTGTATGTCCTCCTTGCATTTGCTCGTATCGCTCATCTTCGTCGTATAACTAAAAATTAAAAAAAGTAATAATTAGTACCTTTTTTTGTAAAAACTAAAAAGATCTTGGATTCATAAGTAACAAAAGAAAAATGATTTAAAAATCCTAAATCAACAATAAAATAATTAATATTCAATAAAAATAGTTTAATAAAGATTAATTAAAATTATTTAAAACACCAATTCACCTGCTCTAGATTCTGAAAGGCAATATCTCCTTGGCGCTTTTTCTCTGCCTTTTCTTTTTCCAAAGCCAGCCAGATCACTGAGTGAGAACTAATTATGTGACGCCTCATACTACTGGTGTTTCTATCTGTAAGCTTGGAGACATGGCCACAGTTGTCAATGTTGCACTTCGCAAAAACTTTCTCAATACCATTCTCGATGACTCTTTCCTCAGTAAAGTGCTTCCATATTTCTGTCCTTGGACGAACCATGTTGTCAGAGTAAAAGTATGAATATAAATATCAGTATCAAAATCAAAAAAAAAAATTTCAAAAAAAATTTTCCAGGAAAATAATTAAATACGTCCGGTCGTTAAAATGTTCCAGGAACTACAAAAGATAACTTGCATTTTCCTGGAAAATGATTACCAAAATTTGTACTGCAATAAGCCAGTTACTTCAATACAACATTTCATCTACATGACAATTCAAACTTGTAAGTGTAAATATAACTGTTTATTTCACTGGCATCATTCACTTTTAACTTTAAACTTTGTCATCTTGTTAAAAAACTAAAAAAAATTTTTAAATGATGAACTAAAGTAAAAAGACACAACAAAATAAACAATAAATTATAAAAATACATGGTAATAAAGTGTTTTCTTACCTGATTTTTTGTAAAAAAGATGATAATATTGTTGAATAACAAAAAAATATTATATATTTAATATAATTTGAAGTAATTTCATTAAATTTTTAAAGTTTATTAACTTTTTGCTCTGTTTACATTGCAAAAAAGAACAATAACAATTCAGCTGTCGCGCGCGTCAATTTTCCCAAAAATGCTTACTTTGCACGGATTAACTAGTTTATTCCTTTTTTTTTTGATGAGTCATTACGAGAAACTCGTAATATATCGAAATTCTCGCTCTATCTCGAAATGAAGTAAAAACGAGATTCTCGTAACTAATCTCGATATTTTGGAGATTTTTTGGTGAATTTTTAAACCCAATCTCGTAACTTCTCGTATCATTTCGAAATAAAAATCTCAATTGAAAATTCCCGAAACGTTTCGAGACGCCTGAGCTTATGTGGAATTTTTCTCTTTAATTCTCCATATTTCTTTAGATAGTTCTGTGTTGTTCTTGTACTTTTCAATACTAAATGATTTTAGGTGGTTTGCATACCTTAATTTGAATGGTGTTTCACTGATGCCGTAATATGTTTTTTCTTTTGTTTCTGGTTTTCAGGAGGAGACGATGGCTTGGTAAACTATGTTTCTTGTAAGGCAATTTTGATGTAAAGAACACTTTGTTTTATCCATGCAATTACAAGTTTTTTCTCTAATATTGTGTTTATTTTGGAGAATGTGTTGGTTGTGTGAATATATGATGTCTTTTAAGCTTGGCATGCAACTGTAACTAACTTTGATGGAATTTCCATTGAGTATTTTACGGAGTTTGTTGTTTACTGGAAAATGTTTGTCAACCAGATTTAAGAACCGCTCACCAATATTTGTACAAACATTTTTACTGGAAGGTGGTTTAAACCAAATAATTTTTCGCTCACGACTTTTGTTGTTAACGGTTTGTAAGTTGGGAATGTATTTAAGCTTTTGGTTGTAACCGGTTATTTGTAAAGATTCCTCGTACATATAGGAAGAATTTCTGAAGAAGTGTTCGCTAGATGAATTGGCCGACAATTGTAGCTCAATAGAATGCGGAATCTGTTTTAAGATATTTGGTGGATGGTTGGATTCAGTATGAATATAGCTTTGAAAATTCTATATTCAAAGCTATATTCATACTGAATCCAACCGGAAAGAGTTGTCATCGAGGTTTAAAGTAACATTAAGATAATTGACATATTTAATATTACATTGGATGGAAATAAGAAGGCCATTGTTTTTGAAGATTTGAACAAAGTGCTTTTTAATTTGCGGACCACTGGTGTTTTTAAATACAGCTAAACCTTCATTTCGATATATTCCAAAATCAGTCTGGTTTTAATGTAGCAATAGTTGGAAAGGAGGAAAATACTAACAAGTTCATAAACCTCAGCCCCGTCGAAAGCAGCCATTAATTCAAAAAAATCTTTTAATAGAAAGGAGTTTTGATCTTTTAATCGCATTTTCATTTTATTGTCATCACACGTTAATTTTAAAAAGCTTGTTTAGCAATTAAAAGAATACTTTACTCTTATGAGAATGATATGTTACTAACAAGAATATTTTAAATAAGAGTGTAAAACTAATTACTAGTGCATTTTAGCGACTATTTTGTTACAATCATGATTTGCAATTTCAGTCTAAATTCTTCAAATAAATGCTTCCTTAAGTTTGAACTTGAAAAATGAAAACAAAATATTCTGTCAAACTTTATTGTTTAAAATTTATATAAATTATGTCAGAAAGTTATTTCTAAGTATCACATTTTACTGATTCACATACCAATTGACGGTTATAAAACATGAATAAACCTTCAGCATATTAAAAGCATTTTTGTAAATAATAATACTCAACATATTTCTTTTCTGCTGCATTTAATTTGCTTTTAAGTTTCCAAACAAATTTTAACCTGCAAACTAAAAAAAAACTTGTGGTTGCAAAATATATACTGCCAGGACTGGGATAGGCGGTTTTAAAGTAATAAAAACTGAAGTAATCAAAGGGGTTTCTCCTTTTTGTTATATTTTATTGAGTTCAGACTGAAACAGGAAGTTATTGCGCCACAACTCTCATCATCATGAACAACTAGAAAACAAAACAAGCGGCACACAACTTAAGTTCTTTTAACTCTTTTTACATGAAGAACTGACGATCATTAGAACTGACGATCATTAGAACTGACGATCATTAGAACTGACGATCATTAGAACTGACGATCATTAGAACTGACGATCATTAGAACTGACGATCATTAGAACTGACGATCATTAGAACTGACGATCATTAGAACTGACGATCATTAGAACTGACGATCATTAGAACTGACGATCATTAGAACTGACGATCATTAGAACTGACGATTATTAGAACTGACGATCATTAGAACTGACGATCAGAACTGAAACTAAAAAATTGACGCGGTTACTTTCTCCTGTAACAAACAAATTGTGAACAAGAAGCAAATGTAAGAGAAAATGAAATTGAATGTAACAAAAAAGCATTAATATTTGCTGACATAAAATCAAAAATTATTTATAGTTTCTTGTACATGAATTTTAAATAACAGAATAATTACCTAAATGATTAAAACAAATACAAGATATTAATTGCTTAGAAAAAAAGATTTCAATGAAAAAAAAAAGCTTTTTTTCTGACGCCAAATTAAAAGTAACTTTGGAAGAATTGATGAAAAATTCTCTGAAACAGTTTTTAAGTTAATGTATGTGTTTTTAGCAAAATACCTGCATGCATTAAATGCATTGCAAAAAATATTGTAACTAAAAAATTTGAATATATTATTAGCTAACTGATTCTAAACTTGATTCTAAGAAATGCGCAATATATTTTTAAAGAGATATTTGTTAAAACTAGATGCGTACTCTTTGACAGTTAATTTTTGTCAAAGAAAGAATGCAAAAAGTCCCAAGAGAACTTTCACTGTATTAAGCAAGTGTCCATTTATATTTTGAGAAGTGATTACTCCGAAAAATCCTGTGGTCGTGTGATATTTAAGTGACTGCTTGAGTGGCGGCTCGGTGTTGTCTTTTTTACATGAGACAAAACAGCGCCAGGTATTCCAGCTAGTATTTTGTATAGGGTAATTGTAAATCAAAGTTTTGACTTTCTAATGCTCTTCCTACCTCTAACGGAAAACGTTACTTGCTAATTTAGGCCTTTAGCATCCACAAACTTTTCTTGTCTTTGTCTAGTAAAATTAGTCACCACCTCACTTCAAAAAGTGTTGCGTTCGCCGCATGTATAACTTCCTCAACTGAAAAGAACAAACTGTCAATGGGGCATTTTAAACTGTTTTTGGTTTACATTTAAATCAAAATATAGAGTGTATACAGAAAAATTAAATATAGAGTGTATGTATATTGAAAAAATACCAGACATTTTTCTACTATTTTGCTTCTCCAAAAAGAGCTACTTTTTTTTGTTTCACCAAAGTTTAGATGTTAATATTTATTTTTTTAAGAGCAGTGGAAATGTCATGGTGGTAATCATCCATTAGTTTTATATATTTTGATTTATTTTGGAAGAATGAAATTTTATAACGTAACTTAATCTCATTTAAAATTAGTGGCGCATTTGAGCCATTTGCACATGCGCCAGTACAAAAAATTGGAAACCTAAATGTACCAGTTCACATTTATACCAATACCCACTTAATTGTGTTAATGCATAAAGCACTAAATGTTTTAGAAAAAGTTGCTTTTAGAAGAAAGAAAAGAAATGGAGAGTGGAGCAGAGTTTATGTACAATATTTGAGAAAAAAGAAAATCAACACAAATCTTGTTTTTGCATGCGTATGAAGCGGGAAGGAAAACAAATGATTAGATCAATTGCATGTTTTAGTAAGCGAGACATCGAAACACTCATGAGTATATTCAGAGGTAACGCCCAATATCAAAAAATAAAATTATTATCTTAAGTTATCGAATTAAGAAAACACAAAAAATAATTTAATTAAATAGTAGTTAACGGATTAACATATCCTGATCCGTTAAGTATCATGCAGTGTATCAATAAATAGAGGAACTCTAACTCTAGTTATTAAAAAAATATAGATTTTTTTAAAATCTTGTTTTTGAGATTAACTAAAGAAAGAGTTTCTCTATTTATTGACACCTTTTTTGAGCGTGTGGGACACTTCCCTCTCGTCTTTTGATAATCGATCCATTACCGATTTTTTTTACCTGGGAATAAATGAGCATTAAATTTAAACAAATTGTGTTTGATTTGTGTTTTGTTGAACCTGTCCAACTTTCGTTTCCTCTGAAAATGGCAATATTTGTTATTTATTAATTATATAATATCCCGCCAAAAAATATGCATGAAGTATCAACTAATTTTTGAAATAATTAACGAAACTAACTGAGATTATTAAAGATTCTCCAAGGTCTGATTGGTCATACATCGCTAATAAAAAACCACTATTGACAGCAAAAGACCGCCTAAAATATTAGAAGTTATGCCGAGAAAGGATCAACTGATTTGCTGAAGAATGGTCTCTTGTAAGTTTTAGTAATGAGGCTAGTTTTGAGTACAATCTCAAAGGAAAGGTGTATGTTAAAAGATACAAGCATGAGAAGTATTTATCATGCTAAGTTATATCAAGATTGCAAGGAGATGAAAGCTTGGCTGGAATATGGGGATGCAATTCTTACAAATGTCTAGGTCTAAGCAGTATATATACCGGAAGAATTAATCAATATAGCTACAAAAATACTCTAAATAAGTGTTTATAACAGAAAAATAGTGTAGAGTTTGTCATTCTCTACCATTACCAATCTTTGGTGTTGTATTAGTTTTTGTAGACGAGGAAGGACAGGAAAAAATAAAAAAATGTTTTTAAAAATGGTTTTTTAGTGAGATAATTTTTGTCGTTTTATCCCTATCCAGCGTTTTTCCCCTATTGAGTCCGCATACTCTCTGAACTTAAGCAACCCTGGGCTGTGATGATGCCCACTTTAAACAACAATAATGGCTATTATTTAATTTAATAATAATAATAAAACCGAGCGAAGAAACAGCCCTAAGATTAGGAGTAGTAAAAATATTTTCGAACACAGCAAATTAAAGACTCAAGAAGATGAAAAAGTTTTTTACGTTGAATTGATGCATATTTACCAGATCGTTACACATCCCATCCATACATAATTTTACCTAATATTACCTAATACATCTAAGTTACAAATGTTATCCCTAAAAACCTTTATTTTCTTATATCCCAGGTTCAACAAATTTATATGTTATAATACCACTAACAATACTAATAATAATATTGTAATAAAATTAGACTAAGTTTCTGGTCTGTGTACTTCTAGCTTAATGTTTCAACAGCTTGCTTTGTATTAGTGATCGTTTTAAAGTTGATTAGATCATTCCTAGGTCTAATTCTAGTCAAGTTTTCAAATTCCTTGCCCAGTGTCACTATACGCTTTAAAATTGACATTTCTTATTGGAAGAAATTTCTGTTTGACGTATTTCTAGCCTTATTGTCCAAGTTCTAGCCTAGTGTCAATATTCGTTTTTTTCTTTAAAATTAACATTTCTAATTGGATTAAGTTTTTGTTCGGTTGCAGAATGAATTAAATATTGGAGCATCTTTCATGGAAGTATTTTGCTTTTGGTATTATTTTTTATTATTAGAGCGTTGCATTTTACTGGAATTCACTGTGATTCACATGAACTAAAACAAGAACACGTGGTTTTAGTTTTATTACACATTTTTTTTATAAATGTTATAAATTTTTCACATAATGAAAAGAAAAGAAAGGGGATAGTTGAGTAACTGAAACATTCTGTTTTTCTTGATGCGAAGAGAGTTAAAAAAAACAATTTCTTTAGAGTTTAATTTTGAGACTTTTTTTCAAAAAGCTGGAAATAACGTTTTACATTTAGAACAAAAAAAAAACATTTGAAAAAAAACTTTTTTCTGACAGAAAAATATTTCTCTCCAACTGTCACTGATTACATTTTTATTCAGTTTTATCAAATGAACATAAAAAACGTTCAGAAATGTTATCCTACAATTTCTAAAAAAATGGATCAACTTGAGCATAATTTAACAAGTCACACTTAAGGTTGCGCTTTTTAACAAGTTTGTAGAATCGAGGCGTTAGATTCAAATGAAGTTGTAAAGAGTTCTGTAACTGTTGCTGATTGAAAACTATTTCTTTAGATTCAAATGACCCATAAGCCAATTGAGTTTAGCACAGTGTTTTCAAAGAACTACCCTTACACTTGGGTTCTTGCCGAGAAATCACATGGTTTGGTGCCGAGACATAATTTGGGTAGAAGTATAAAAAATGACTTCATAAAAAAAAAAGATTTTAATGTAATTAAAAACCATTTCATTTTTATTTATTTTCGGTTCAAAAAATGAAAAAACTTTTGATCTTTTGCGAAGTAAAAAAAAAAAAATAATAAAAAAGTGTCAAGTAAATAGAATTGGACAAAAAAAAGGTGGCCGAAGAAAACCAACTTATAGAGCTAAATTACTAATCAAATGTAAATACAACTCAGTATTTATATCGAGCCTCTGAACTCTGCTGGGTGGCGTTTTTAAAAAAAGGCTCATGGTTGTTAGTAGAAAAAAAAAAATAATGAAAATTAATAAATTTCTTTTCATTTTCAATATTTTGTTTTCATTATTTTTTCAGTTTTTGATTGAATCTTTTGTGTATTTTTTTCGATTTCTACCATCAGGTAAAAACTCAAAACGTTTTTGAATCAATTTTAAAAAAAGGGCTGATGAGCTTTTGTCACATGAAAAACTATTTTTAAAAAAGGAATCCAAATCAAATCAAAATCAAAAAAATAAAGAATTTTTAATGAAAATAATAGATGAGTGACTTCATAAACACAATTCATCTCAAACCACACGGGGAACATTTCAGTTTAAGTTTGCAATATCAAGTTTATATGAAAAATAAATTTTTTTCCTTCGTCAAATATAAACATATAACTAATAAACAATTTATAACAATTTAACAAAATAAAATAAAACTGGCACTGAAAACAAAAACTCACAAAATAGAAATTATTGTAAATTTGAAAATTAAAACGAGGCTAACAAAGCGAACTGACAAAACAATCCGCATTTTTTTCATTAAAAAAAATGTAACGTAAAAAAAAATTTAAAAAAGAAAACCCGTAAACAAACCTTATTTTTTCTTTTATTTTTTTGCAAATGACAGATGAAAAGAAAAGAAAAATTTTCAAATGAAAACTTCTTAAACAAGAAAAATCTTTCCATAAAAAATATTGCTAAAAAATAATTTCTATGATAAATCTATTATCATTTTAAAAAAATGAGTTAAAAAAAAAAAAAATTTTATGTAAACTTTAATAAAAAGGATGGTATGAAAAGGCCCTACGAGTGTTCTGGTGCACAAAAGAAAATAATGAGAGTAACAAAAAGAAAAAAAGATTTCAAATTTTAACATTAATTATGAACCCACGAAATGACAAATATTCTCCATAACTTCCATGAATGAAAGATTTTTTTTGCAATTGTAAAACACGTCACTCTACTTTTGTAAGCATTTTAAAAAAATTACTTTCTTCAAATTTATTTCATTGAAACCCAATCTTCATTATTTCTCACTTAAATAGAAACAAAGCCACAAAGAAATAACACAAACTCTGATGCATTAAATGTTTATTTCAAGTTACATAAGAAACAAGCTTTGTTTTAAAAGATATGATTCATTAAACTGACCCGAGTCATGTTAATTTTTTTTCAGATTTTGAAAAAGGTGTAAAAAGTTTGTTAGTGTTCCTCCGATATTACTATTGTTCTTTTAAAGTTTTTAGCTGCTGACGAATAAAAAACAACTTAATAGAGTATAATGTACGGAGTAATTATTAGTTAATTTTGCAAAAGATATTGACAAAAATAAGATCAAACGTAGAAGATATAAAAGTGACGCTAAACGCAGATGAAGGTTTTCTTGTCTCAAGCAGCGAACTATAAGCTAGATTAAATTCATTCTTTGGCCCGAGACAACTTAAACCTAAATTACTTGAATATTTCTATCGTTACCAAAAGCCCAAAACCTTCCTTCAAAGGTACTGAGGCTACTAGTCTTTAAAAGTTTAAATTGCTTTTTTGGTGTATTTCTTAACTTTTCATCGACTTCTTTGTCTTTGTCGAATATTATTTGAACTTTCTTGGTAGCTCTGATCTATTTACTTTTGAAGTGTTGGATGTTTTTAGCTTATTTTACATTGAACTTCAGTTTTCCACAGTAACGGATTACCCTTATGAGATATTAAAAACGGCAAAAGACGCTTCTCGAGGCATTCTATGATCAACATTTCGGTGTTAAATGTTCCCCTAGTCACAAAACAAGAGCTTCTTTCACCACATTTGCAAATTGCTTGCCAAACTAAATATATTTTAGCAAGCTTTTGCGTTCCAATCAGTTTATATTTGGAATTCAGTTTCTCTTGATTAATTGCTGAATAATATTGGTGTCCTGGAAGAGATTGGAAATATGCAGCACAATAAGTTTCATCATCAATAATCAAACAAGATTTTTTAGAACATGATTTTTTATAGAGCAACTTTGAACGACAAGTTGCAACATTTTCTTGCTTTTCTTCACGACGTGGAACTTCTTTTTTTTTTATAAGATTTATAGTCACAATTTCTCTTCACTCTTTGTATAGTGGAAGCACTTATCTTAAACTTATTCGCTAAATCTCGAACGAAAATCTCCGGATTTCTGTCAAAGGCTTCTTTCACTTTTTTAACAAGATCTCGTCGAACAAATCCGTTTTCTCATCCACTTCCTGATTTCCTTTTGATTGTACTGATGTCCTCAAACCGTTTCACACAACGCTCTGCACTGTTCTCAAAGCAATCTGCAACTCTTTAGAAATTGTTTTGTTTGATATACCAGGATTTTCAACAAGAAAATGCAAAAACTTTTCTCGCTTCTTATCTCGATTTGATGACATTTCAATTAAAGCTAATTGTTTTGATAAAAAAGTTGATTAAATTTTGAATAACACTAATGCAAAGACATTTTAAAACAATCAGCTATTTAAAATAACGCACGGTTACCGTAAACACCACATCAGAACACGCGCAGACTTTTTCAGGTACATATCTTATTTATTATCCGTTTTATAGCTATTTAACATATTATAACTTATTTCAAACTTTACGACTTTTTTTTCTAGTCTCTTAGATGTTACAAAAATATAATGCACGTTACCAGACCTCCAACATCTGGTAGTTCGAACTACGAAGCCATTCACAAATAGCGAGTTTTCACGATATGACGAAATCTTCGAAACTATCCGTTCAAACGAAAAAGTAAATGTCCATCGATAGATGAAGCCCAAAGCATAAGTTGAGTTCTTATAATATGTACTCCTTCCATTGATCTTCAACGGATCATGAAAGTAGACAGAAAAATTTAGAAAAGTATGAACTTCTAGATAATTATATTATCATATAATGCTATTAATTTATTTCAAAACTCTTTTTTTTTTTAAATCTTGAAAATATAATTTTTTGAATTTAATAAAGAAATAAGAACAAATTAAACTTTACATTCGATTCTTTCCAACTCTTGTGAAGCTTGCAACGAGAAAATCTTCTTGCAGGTAAAAAAGTTTTCGCTTTATTTGCACGTTCAAATATATTTAGCCATAACTTTGAGTGAACAAATTATTCAATGTCCAACTGGCAGCTCAGTGTGCTTTTATTAAAAATTATTGACCATTTTATGGTTCTTCTGATTGTTCTCAAAAAATGAATGAGAAATATGTTTCATATTTCTTCTAAAAATTTAAAGAAACAAAAACTATAAACCTCTTTAACCATAATAGAGAAATAATAAAAATAGAATAATGATGAAAATTCAAGAATTTTGGAAATTTTGAAAATTCAAAACTTTAATTTGTTGAAAACTTTTCATGAACTTACCAAAGTAAAGAACTCCTTTCTTCATTTGAATTCTTTCAGTCAGAAAGAAATCTAACAAAATATCTTTTGTTTTTATTTTGTAGTCTGCAGATCATAGACAAACTTTAAAATACTTTTGTTGAAAATATTTTTAAGACACATGCGACTGTTTCTTTGCACAGCATGTCAAGAACTAGAATATCTGTTCGTTATGACGGTGTCAAACCAGTTGGTCAGCATTTTAATGCAATGAAGAACGCCTTTAAGATCTCAATTTTACGGCAGATGTTCGAAATCAGCTCTAATCAATCCAAAAGTATTTGTCAAAGTTTGAATGTTGCTCCGTTGTAAATCTTTTCGCTGAAACTTCTTACAATCATCGTCATCATACATGCGATAACCATTATCGTGCCGAAGAAGGTAAAGAATGTTCACCGTTCAACTAAGTCATAGGAGCATTTGAATAGACTGCCAATGCTCAATTGGAAATTTCGATCATTGAGCGCAGACTAAATTTTTCATCAACCATAACCAAATTTGCTGCAATAATTGCAATATTCAATAATTTCAAGAAAAACAGTTCTGTAATTAAATTTGACGTTCAATCATCGGAACTTTTGTTTTTGAACTTAAATATTTAGTATTAAAATGGTGCAAAAACAACGACGGTTTCATTCGTTTAATGTCTTTATAAAAATCAAGAAAAACTGATGTTAAAAATGTTAAATTAAACCGTTTATGTTTTCTCTCTTCTTTAAATTAATGAGAAGTTTTTTAGAATGTATATGTTCGAGTTTTGTCCTACGCCCCACATTCGAATTTGATGTGTTCAACTTCATTTTCTTATCTTTCTACGAAGATGAATTAATGGTGTGTTCAAAATCAATAGAAAGCAAATGATGTTCAATATCATTAAATAGCAAATGGATTATTGAAATTTAAAAAACAAATGACCAAATGAAGTTTAGGAATTCGGCGCTTCAATTACTTTAAAAATCAGTTATGTTAAGTGTTGTGTCAAATATTAATAAGAAATTTCTTTTTTGCTGAAAATCATTGGGGTCAACACAATGCTTTCCTTTCACTCCGTCCCTCGACAGTGACAGCACCGTAATAATTTCTAAAAAGTTCCATTTTAAAATTTATTAGTGAACCATTACACGACCTTTTGCACTTTTTTTTAATAGAAACTTTCAACAAAAACTTTGTTTTCAATTTTGTTAAAATTCAGAAACGTTTGAAATTATGATTAAAAAAGTTAAAATATAAAACTGACTTTATATCTCTCTAAAGTTACAAGAATGAACATTGGTTAAAAGAAGAGTTTGTTTCTGTTAACCAAAAAGTTATCGAGTGTAAGTAAATTTTCATTTACAAGTGAAATCATTAAATGAGGCTTTTCATTTTAAATTTAGATTAGTATCATAAGAAAAGTAGTCAGTCTGACTAAAAGAGACCACATACTTTATCTTTACTTCCAAAAAAAGTGACATTTTTGTTTAGATAATATAGTTACACACACACACACACACACACACACACACACACACACACACACACACACACACACACACACACACACACACACACACACACACACACACACACACACACACACACACACACACAATAATAATAATAGTAATAATAATAATAATAATATGTATAATGTATACATGTGTGTACACATATATACATATTATTATTATTATTATTATTATTATTATTATTATTATTATTTTTATTATTATTATTATTATTATTATTATTTTTATTTATTATTATTATTATTATTATTATTATTATTATTATTATTGTTGTTATTATTATTATTATTATTATTATTATTATTATTATTATTATTATTATTATTATTATTATTATTATTTTTATTATTATTATTTTTATTATTATTATTATTATTTTTATTATTTTTTTATTATTATTATTATTATTATTATTATTTTTATTATTATTATTATTATTTTTATTATTTTTTTATTATTATTATTATTATTATTATAATTATTGTTATTATTATTATTATTGTTGTTATTATTATTATTATTATTATTATTATTTTTATTATTATTATTATTGTTGTTATTATTATTATTATTATTATTATTATTATTATTATTTTTATTATTATTATTTTTGTTTATTATTATTATTATTATTATTATTATTATTATTATTATTATTATTATTATTATTATTATTATTATTATATTATAAAAGTAAAGAATTCTGTTGTGCTGTGCTTTTTCTCTGGTTTTCTTTTTTTTTTTGTTTTTACCGTGATTTTCGTCAACTCAACCTCAACAAGTAAAATTGAGACAAGAAGGACTTAAAAGATTGTTAAAAAAAAAAAACGACCCTGCGTAGTGTATCAGTACAGATTGTGAAAATGATTTGTTTAGCACTTTAAATAAATTGTTTCTTTCTATCTGCTGATTGGTTAAAAAAGTTCGTTAAACGTAAGATATTCTAAACATTTCTTATGTATTGCAAGTTATATTCGCAAGAGAACCATTGCATCTCTTTCAATTATATTTTTCAGTCATATTACAATAGTAGATTTATTTTTTTTATGAAGGGTACAAGAGATTAACACAGAGTTTCAATTTTTGTAGATATTGCTGTCTACGTAGGGCACACATTGTATCTAAGCTTAATTAATTAATAACTGTTAAGTGTAAAATCCAAAACAATCCGTTGAAATGAGTGATTAAAAATATTTTCTGCTACTTAAAAGTAAGGATCGTCACGCTGGTGCAACGATAAAGTCACGAAATATCAAAAAATCTTTTCAACTCTTTACAGCCTCACCCTGAATATTTTTTCTAAAAAACCGATATCGAGAGACAATCTGATTAACAAAAGAGTAACAAAAAGTCGTAAAATGAGCTTTTTGAAATTTCCTAAAAAAATGACATTCTCTTTTCCCTTGCATCCTTCACATATTAAGTATAATAAAAGATTTCTTGAAGTAACTTTAATAGAAAACTGAAACATCAGAAACTATATTTCTAAAATTCCATTACTTTTGAATTCTTACGTTTTTTGTTAACGAAAATCGGAAATACGTCATCTCAAAAAACAAGCCAATATTGAAATAGATGACTTGTAAGATATTTAAGCCAATACCTATTGAGCTCCTTTGCTCTATTGGGTGTGCTTTAAAAAAACGTTTTTCATCACCTATATGTAACAGCATTCTTGAAAACAATAATTTATCGAGAAACGAGTTTTTAGTTTAACTATCCTTTTTCAAGTGGATTTCCTTGTTAGTTCCCAGCTTACTCTAAGCAATGTTCAACAAAGATCATTTTTTAGCATCTAAAACTTCATGAACCTTAAACCAAGGTGAATGCAGCGATTAATTGTCAACAAATGATGCTAAACTTAAAACTTTGTTACGGTGTAACAGCTCTGAGTGCTTGCTTTTAGCTGCGATTTGACTAAGACACTTTGCTTCAATAATTTTATGAATTCAGTGACATCAGATGCTATTTTCTTGCACACTGATGGATATTGTTTTTTGATCGGATGTTAATATCAGCGAACGACCTTTAAAAGTAAAAGTTTATACTTAGCGTAAGTTTTAGTTTCTACTTTCGTTCAGCAAAGAAGAATGAACTTCAATGTGCTGAGGATGATCTGAGTCTCATTGCTGCAGTCATTTTGGTGATACTCATGAAGACGTAAGTAACTTCCAGTATTCGGTTTATTTCTGTTTAAAAATTGTGATTCTGTTTTTGTTTTTATCCTTTATGCGAGTAAGTATTACATTTTATTTAAATTCAACAGAAGGCGTAATTATGATTTTAAATGAATATTTTTTATGCTCATGCGCGGCGTCCTCTCCTTTTTTACCTAAATCTTGGTAGATTGGAAAATGCTGACCCAAAGGTTTTTGTCTTAGGATAGAACAATACGTTTCTGTTTAATGAAGGAAAGGGTAACGAGAGGGTGTTTTGAAAAATAAATAGAAAGTGATTACCTATTTATTTTTTGATTAAAAGGGGCTGCAATGTTTTCCTCGTTTTTTACTTTGGTGCGGGTTTTCAATTCTCCAAAATTAGGTCCCTAAACAATGTATAAAGATAATTATTCAGTAAAAAACTTCCGAACGTATTTTTAAATGAAAATTTCTACGGGCCGCCAAAGCTCATAAAAGGTTAATGAAAGCTTTATCTGATTCCCACAAATTTTCTTAAATTTATCCAATCCTTAGAAATTTCAAACTTTGACATCAAATTATTTGATTAAGAATGAAATAATTAGAAAGACCTCAGATGTTTCAAAAGTATCCAAATATATTATATAACTACGTCTAAACTAAATCAAGAACAAAATGGTAGACTACAACAAAAACTTATGGAGTTGTTATTACAGGTGCTGTGAGAGAATATTAAAGCTTTGAAGAACTTAATGGATGCAGCATATTCTTTGGGCACAGGAAATGCAGAAATTGTAGTTCTGTGAAAGAGGTTATAAAGGCAACTGTCCAATATCAAAGGATTTGAATAGAAAAAGTGGTTTTTAAGTATCTCTACAAAAATTCACTTTTAAGGATTCATTGTTTTAAGAAAAAGTTTAAATGGTGAATTGAATATGTTAAGCTTAAAGTATTTTCATGTACTCATTGTATTATATTACTATATGATATACAATCATAAATTACATTATATCATCTTACATCTCATATTTTTTTCCAATATATTAAATTATATCATTGTAACATTTTACATGATGTCATTATATAATATTATATCATTACATATTAATTATATCATTATATATCATTTTATCCATTATAACATTTTACATGACATTATTATACAGTTGTGGACAAAATAATAGTAGTGGCTAGTAAAACAATGATTTGTGATAATAATTTTATGTAAATTTAAATATAAATTAATAAATTTAGGCATAACAGTAATACAAACACTGGCATAATGAAATGGGAGTAAAAAATGTTGGCAACACTGTTCAAATATCTAGATTTGTAGGTTAAAATAACATATCTGTTGTTTTCTATCAATTTATTTATATTAGCTTTTTGTTTATTTGGTTTTAGTAAGGCTAATTAAAGGTAAGATTAATTTTAGTGTTAATTTAATGAAATATATAAAATAATCGTATAAATTTATTTTATAAATAGATATTATGGGTCGTGCAAAGCATTGTAGTTCAGAAAAGAGACAACTAATTATTAAAATTAAAACAAGAAGGGAAAACATACAAATTTATTCAAGAGACATTAAGTTGTTCTCCTATGATGATTAGAAATGCTCTAAAATGGAAAAATGCAGGCGAAACAAGGGGCCGAAAACAAAAAACGACTGAACATGAAGATAGATTGATAAAACGTGCTGCTGTTGCCGATCCTTTTGTAACTTCCCGACATATTAAAGAAGATGCTGATTTAAGCGTTTCTTCGAGAACAGTACGTAGGCGGTTAGTACAAAGTAAGTTAGTCGCCAGAAGCTCAAGAAAAGTTCCCCTTTTGAAAAAAAGGTATGTGGTAGCAAGATTACATTTTGCAAAAACGCATGCAGATTGGCCTGTTTCAAAATGGCGTAATAATTTGTGGTCTGATGAAAGCAAAATTGTTTCATTTGGGTCAAGTGGACGCAGGATGTATGTAAGGAGGCCACCTAACTCTGCATACAAACCGCAATACACCATAAAAACTGTAAAACATCTATAAGATTGATGGTATTATGGACCAAGACATATACCTTCAAATATTACAAAATACCATGTTGCCCTATGCAGAAGAAGATATGCCCCTAAGATGGGTTTATATGCAGGACAACAATCCAAATCATACCAGTCGCAGGGTAAAAAGTTGATTGATCGAGAATAGGGTTGCAGTTATGGATTGGCCTGCACAGTCACCGGATCTCAATCCAATCGAAAACCTTTGGACGGATGTAAAAGAGGCAGTTTATAGTCAAAAACCAAATAATCAGCAGGTGTTATGGCAAGTTGTCCAGAATGCTTGGAACAACATTCCTTTAGAACGTTGTCAAAGTTTGATTAACTCAATGCCGAATAGATGCAGAGCCGTGATAAAAAACCGAGGGCATGCGATTAAATATTAATTTTTTACTATTGTTTAATCAAATTTATATCATTTTTTTGTTAATAAAATAAATTATTTGCAATTTAACATTAAATAAATTAATACTACTATTATTATGTCCAACCAGTTTTTTTATACTTATATAGGCCTACTTATTATAAATAAAAGCAAAAATTTAAAACTTTCTACTAATTAGTTTATCATCTCACTCCTATTTAATTAATAATCCAGTATTACAATTTCATTTTTAGTAACTGTTTAAAGATAATAATATTAATTCGTTAACTTTAATCACACAACTATTATTTTGTCCATTACTGTATATTATATTTAACAAAATTATGAAAAACATATGATAAGTGCAGAAAAACAGTTTGTGTCATTTCCGACTACAGGTTTACAAACTTCTTAGAAAACAAAGCTTAAAACTGCTTCAAATGTAAATGATTTTATGGATATGATAAAACTATAGCTTAAGTAAATTAACTGACTTAATTTTATGATATTAATGTTATTTCATAATAAATATATTGAAGCAGAATGAAGCAGAACAGCTAGCTTCAGCAACCATCCATGCTGTTGGTATGAGGTGGAATCCTAGAATAATTTTTCAAATCCGGAAACAGTACGCAGATCTCATATGTTTCAGGGGTGACATTCATAGGTCAGAGGATTTTTAAAATGCCATTCATCCTCCTTTCTTGGATTTTCCAAATGACAAATTTGTGCTAGATGCTTTATCCCCAATGGAGTTTCATTTATTTCTTGGCGTAATAAACCATCTTTTCAAAAACCTCTGTGACATTTGGCCAATTGCAAAAGAGTGGCCAGCTTCTTTGCACATCCTAATTTAGCCCTTTTATGAAGGCCAGTTTATTGAGAATGATTGCCTGAAACTGCTGAGAGGATTAGATCGTTTGGAGCCAACCTTCAGCTTTTTTTGTAGATTTTATTACAACTTGCTTTGGAAATGCTTTGAAGCCTAATTATGAGACGAAATTTGCTAAGTTTAAAAAAAGTTGCATAACTCTTCCAATCACAACTACATTAGCACTGACTGTGTTTCTTCATGCTCCAGAAGTTCTCGAAGCCAAAAAAATTGGTTTTAGACTCTTTAGTGAATGATATTTAAGACACATTGGATTTCAATGATATTTTAAGACACATTGGAATCAATAAAAAAGAAATCCAGAGCATCCAGACCACTCTATGCAGCTCCTGTACCATTGAGACTACAACAGTAAAAAAGTTCTCTAAAATTTTCGAGTTCCTGTTGAAAAATAAATATCACTTTGAAGAAGAGAATTGGAATATTTGAATTTTTAAGTGCATTTATGATTTAGAATTGTGTTATGTTCTTCAAAAAGAGTAATAAATATTTTTTACGGAAAGAAAAATAAGAATGCAAAAAAAAAAAAGTTTCAACACAGAATATAGAAATCTTTTTCCGTTTAGTCAAATTTGGAAAGATTCTCAGAAAAAAAATGAATAAAAAAACATTTATAGCCCAAATTAAGAGGAATATTTTATATTTTATGATTTTATTTATTTATTTTTTTTATTTTAGATCTTATACTTTATGGTTTTTCTGATTAAAACTGTTTTATGCAAGAAAACTGTGAAATTTCTAAACTAAAGAGTAGCAAAAATTTTAAATAATTGAAATTCAAAAAAGTCTCGCTGACGGTGACTATCACCACTTAAAAGGATTTTTCGGGTGTTTTTGTTGATACTAATATCAAAAATTTTCAACAGTAAACAATGGATTGAAGCCAGCGGAAGTGAAGAAGAAGCCAAATAAGCTCCATCAGCAACTAAAGAAGCCAAATAAGCTCCATCAGCAAGTAAGATTACAGCAACAATTTTTCATATTTAAGTACAAACTAAGATTAATTGAATATCTTTTGAGAATAAAAGTTTTTAAAACATTGTTTAAAAAAAAAACAACTTCCGAAGTTTAAAAACTTCTTAGAAAACAAAGCTTAGAAATAATCCGAACGTCCGAATAACCAGACTGAACGCATTTTATATTTATCTTATGATAAAAATATTGATGCTATTTTATGACAAATATATAAGTTCTCGAACGAAAAGACTAGTTCAGTGAGTTTCATATAACTGCATAATTTATACAAGTTTCTTATAACTGAATAATTCATTTATTTTCCTCGTAAAACCATTGTTATTAATTTATTACATTGTTAATATTGTTAACATATATTATCTAGCTAAAAAACGACAAAAAAAAAGGTATGTAATTATGATTGCCATAAACGTCTGCAAACATTTTATCAACCAAGTAAAGTTTTGTGTTTAAAAAAACTCTCTTAACGTTGTACACAAAGAAAGAAAAATCACACTTATTCTCTGGACAAAAACTGCTTCGCGTGAACTTATAAAAATTTATCAGCAGAAAAAAATCTCCTCTAAAAGAAGCTTTTTTACATCATCACAGAATATAATCTACATGCAGTTTGGATGTGATTTTGCTAAATCTAATCAAAAACTCTTCGCTTGATAAACACTTTATAATCACCCAACTCTAAACACTACTACAGAATCTGTGCACCATTTCATTAATATTTTGTCTATATTTTTTAAATGAGCTGATTTATGATGATTTGGGCATTTAAATTAGAGCTGTGAAAAAACCAAAATTTTGACCAACACCAATACCGATACTGACAACGATATTTAAACCGGTTCTCTCAAAGACAAAAACATAAATTTTTTTTTATTTTAAAATTTGTATATTTAAAAAATAGGTTGAAGAGACAAAATCAAATATTTTGAATTTCTCATATTATAATTCAGAAACATTAACATTTCACCATGAGCTCCTGCTAGGGTAAGGTTGCTAATATTGTATCGATGCCTACCCAGCAAACATGTCAGCGTTGAATCAACGTTGAAAACCGGTCGCAAAAGATGTTGCGGAAACGTTGACAAAGTAATCGATTTTGCAAAGATATGTAACGTTGTTAAAGACACGTTGATTAAACGTTGTTGCGTAACGTTGAAAAAACGTTACTAAAAGACGTTACAAAAATGTCGCAACTAAACGTTGAAAAAATGTTACTAAAAAAGCGTTGCATAAACGTCGCAACATAACGTTGAAAAAACGTTACTAAAAAAGCGTTGCTTAAGCGTTGTTAAAGCAGTCGATTTTGCAAGGATTTGTAACGTTGATAGTAAAACGTCGATTTAACGTTACTAAAAGACGTCGAATCAAGGTTGAAATATAACGTTGAAACAATGCTTATATATGTGTGTGTATATATATATATATATATATATATATATATATATATATATCTTGAATTGGCAAATAAAACAAAATTGTTTGTTGAACTCTACACTTGCAATATTTCCAAAATCGATTTTTAATACAACAGTAGTATAGAATGATAAATATAAAAAAGCCTAAAATATACAATTCATAGATATATATAAAAATATAAAGATTTTTTTTAAAGATTTATGTGTGTGAGTGTCTGTATATATATTTATACAATATATAAAAATACAATTTACAGGATATCAAATCGATAGGCCAGGATATCATTGAGATACAGAATCTAAACCAAAAAATAAAACTTTTATAATACAATTTATAGTACAATGAAAGATTAAATAAATAAACGTGTATTTTAGAAAAAGCGCTTTACACAAGACACAAACAAAATCATATCACATATCCTAAAATGTCATTAAAAAACTCTAATCTTCCGATTTCTGCTTTCTACAAAAATTTATTGGCGAATATTTCAGAACTGATTTTACAGCTTCATAAATCCCTGCTTCATCTGGGTATCTTTTTGAGACACTCTTTAAAATATAAAATTCAAACTTCTTGCTTAAATACTATTAGTAAAAATCTGCATACTTAAAAAGTTTAAACAAAACATATTACCAACTAAAACACGATACAATTTTGTCTTTGAAGAAACAAACTTTTGTTTGGTTTTGTTCGTGGAATTGGTTTGCCCCTTCATGTTTAACAAACAGCGCAACTCAATTGTTAACAGCCTAAAAAGTTAGTAATTATTTGAATCAATATTTACAATATTGTACAATACAACATTCATGCTATAGGAAAGAAAGCATATAATGATATGCTTAAAAAAACGTATAATTATATTTATTATAATAAATATATTTCGCAAACACTTTTTAAATAATCCATTAAAAACCATTGTCATTTCGGCTTGGAAAGGTGTAGAAAATTGACCTACCACTCAATAACACGTTTTACACTATCTTTTAAGTTAACTCCACCAATTTTCGCTATTTGCGATACCTGCTTTCAAAAAAATCTTTAATCAATGTTTAAATAATTATATAATTAGAGGCAATCTTTTATAAAATCCCTTACATTTTTAAACAAATTAAAAAACATTGAAAGTTGAAAAAACAAAAAGTAATTATGTAAAGAATGACAAATTATAATAAATAAAATAAAATTATATTGTTTAATCAACTTTTCAGTTAATAATATAAATAAATTTACCATGACAACATAAAGAAAAATTCAAAAAATTCAAACTAGCAATAGCAACAGGGCAACTTACCCATTTAGAAAAAATGACACTGTCATTTAACGTAGTATCTAGCTCAATAAGTTGTTCTATTGAACTCAATGCATTTATTTGCAGATTTTTGGATACCAATGAAGAAACATTTTGAAGATCCTTTACCATATTTTTAATTTCTAAAAGTTGTTTAAAAACCTTTTTCTGAAATTTTTTTTAAAAAAAAGCAATTTATTAAGCATCTATATACATTTTTTTTTTAAATACATACAGTTCTTTTTTTTATTTTTATTCTTTATCATATAAAAAAAAAAGAAAAGACAAATTCAAAAAGAAACCAATTATTCACAAACATAATTACTCACATTCTTCTTCAGATTCCTCTGTAATTGTGAAGTTAACTCCTTCACATACTTCTTTATCTATTAGTAATTATTTAGTAAAATAAATATAAACAATGAATATAAAAACTAAAATGTAGAATAAGTGTAAACAGAGGCAATAATAATAAAATAAACAGATTCAAAATATTACTTATCCCAAATTAGAAAGAAAAAAGTTTATTTGTTATTGTACTTCACTATTAATATAAAACATTAATAATAGTTTTTTTTATTCATAATAAACAATTAAAATAGCAATGAATACAGTAAAATTTAATGACCTCCAGTTACTTTAATTCTTTTAACTCTGAGCTTGTTCCAGGAATCATCAATTGGAAACTCATTATAGGCAGCTTTCATTGCATGAACACCAGTTGGCCAAAATAACCATCTTTTACCCAACAAGATGGAACAACTGCCTCTGTTTCAATCTTATTTTCAAAATAAACAACTAAAGCCCAAGATTGTGAAGCCATTATAATAGATTATCTAAATAGATATATATTTTTTTATTTACACACACACACACACACACACACACACACACACACACACACACACACACACACACACACACACACACACACACACACACACACACACACACACACACACACACACACACACACACATATAATTTACATGTATATATACAAATAGCTGTCATGTTTTGAAAATGTTTGAAAAACTTTTCTACCACAGGATGTTTGCCCACTAAAATACCTCCTCCGACCAAAAGTTTTTTAATGATTTATTACTGCAACAACTAATTTAAAAATGTCCAAAGTTTGCTACTGACTGAGCTGAAATTCATTTTGTGTAGATATATTTATATACATTTATGTGAAATTTAAAAAAAAGCATGTATATATTATACAGACAAACAAACACACAATATGTCTCTAAAATTTAGTCTGTTAAATTACCAAATTTAGTCTGACTTACTATATATTATTAGTTTTGATATTACTTTGTACATCTGAACATTATTAAAATAAAGTACTATTTCTAACTAAGAAATAACATTTTTTTAAAAAGTTGAGTATTTTATTAAAATGGTCAACTTAAAATAAAATAAAAATATAGACAAAAATAACCTGAATAAATAGAATTTACCCTGAGATTTATGTATATTATATACACTTTGATATAAAATCTAAAAGTTTTAAATTAGTCGCAATAAAAATAGGTTATAAAATATAACTTTAAATTATTTTTTATACCATCTGCATGCATTCTATTAAGTTTTCCTTGCCTTTCCATTACGGCAAATTTTTTTTGTAATGGCTACATCAATGAGACAAAAATTGTCAATGTGCTACTTCCTCAACGTTGCAAAAGCAACGTTTTATTAACGTTGGCAAAAAAACAACTTTTTCAATGTTTTTTAATTACCACATTTTCAACGTTGGCATATGTAACGTTGAATAAACGTTGTTTTATAAATAGCTTAAATACGTTGAAAAAGCAGCTAATGTGTAACGTTGATAAACCTTAAACTTTGCGACGTTTTTACTGTGATTATTTGCGTACTTTTATTCAACGTTGAATAAACGCGATTTTTTTAGAAGATAATATACGTTGAAATTTATACGCTTTTTCAACGTTGAAAATGTAACGTTTAAAAAGCGGTTTATTTTTAACGTTGATAAAGCATAAATTTTGAAACGTTTTTAAAGTGGCTTTTTGCGTAAAGTGATTCCACGTTGAATAAACGTTTCATTTTGAGAAGCTAAATAACGTTACAATTTCAACGCTTATTCAACGTTTCAATTTACCGCGATTTAGTATACAAAAACGGACATTGATTCAACGTTGAAAAGACCTTGTTTTTGTCACTGTAACGCTTTTTCTACGCTGCGACCGGTTTTCAACGTTGATTCAACGCTGACATGTTTGCTGGGTATATTGTACTTTTAACATAACTCGTTATTTTTACAACCCACAAGAATTTTTTTAATTTATTTTTTATCTTTGCTGAATGAAATTAAGTAGTCAACTGTTTTTTTTTGTCATCCAACTGCATTAAGGCCAGAGTAAGCTCTTGTTGGTTTTTTATTGGAGATTTCTTATTTTAGGTTTTTATGGCTAAGCGTATTTCACTAAAAGAAGCAGAAGATATGATTTGTTCAGTGTATTTATGTTAAAGCATAATTTATCTAAATTCAAAATAAATACCTAGAATTTAAAATATTTTATTTTTAGTTGTCAAATTTTTTACTTAACTGTATCTCAGATTAGTTGCGTAAATTGTACCTCAAGGCATATCCTAAATTGTACCGACGCAACCATTCTGACCGCTAAAAAACGCGTGTAAAGTTTAACAAATTCCTTTTGAGATTCCAATTAGAAAAATATTCATACTTACAATACGAACTTCACCACTTAAACAAAAAAAGAAAAATTTCAGTATTACTCTTGTATTGACAAGCAGTCCTTAAAAAGATGCACTCTCTAGTTCAGTTTTACCAATATGTCAAGGCTGGTGTCATGTTGGCTGTGCAGGTGTTAATCAAAAACAGTCACAATATATCTGAAACTTTTGTCAAAAATAATGTTTTTATGTATTTTATTTTACAATATTTAGTGTGGTTGTTTTTAAAACAGATATAGTATATATTGTTTTACATTATTTAGTATAAGTATCTTTAATACCTACCTTCCTCCTCTATTCTAATCTTAGCTAACCTATTGGTAAACATACAATTTAAATAAAAATTGTGCCATATGTGGTGATACCTGTTTTCGGCATTTTCCAGAAGAAAAAAGTTCAAGTTGCATAGAGTTTATTAAATAAAAAACTTCATTTGATTATGTTATGGGGAGTTAGTGTTATGTTATGTTATATCAGAATATTTCCAATGGCTGATTTTATAAAAACCATTCCTTTTAATCAGTTCTTTAAGCCCCTTAAATCTAAAATCATAAAATATTTGCAAAGCTGTAAAGTAATTGAAATCAAGAAAGTAGTACAATATTGGATTACAATGGTACAATTAAGGATCTAGTTTCCTTAATTGTACTCTTAGCGCTATTTTCTTAATTTGATTCTTCGAGACTTAACGCTTTTTAAATTTTGAGCTTTTTTAACGTCTTTACAACAAACAATCCCTAAATTATGAAATCCAATTGAAAATCCATGTTTTCACTCAGTAGATTACCTACATTTTTTAGTTTTGTCTTAGGGGGTACAATATTGGCAACCTTACCCTATTTCTCCTTGCAGTATATACATTTCCACCAACACTAAAAAGTCTTTCATTCTCCATAGAAGACGGTGGGCAACTTAAATACTCTAAAGCAAGCTTTGCTAATTGTGGCAGTTTGGTTTTCTGTGATTTCCACCACAACAAAGGATTGCTTTCTTTGTCAATTAGGTATTCATTTGAGTGGAGTTTAATTTCGTTTAATAAAGTTTCATTTGAAATTGAAGTTTGTGGTTGACTGATTTGCTTAGAATTAAATCTTACAAGTTCTTCAAAGCAATTGTCAAAATCCATTTCTACTATATCTTTGTATTCATTTAGGACTGAACCATTATTTGAATATTCTGAGTCAATAATTTCAATGTCTGCAGACTGATCATTTTCAGTAACTTTGATGTGTTTTATATTTTCATGGGTTTTAATAAGTTGAATGGTTGTGTTCTCAATACTTGTTTTAGCAGCTGAGAAGGTGCTTTCATTTTTGAATATTTTTAATTTGAATCTGGGATCAAGAAATGTTGAGAAGATGATGTTATAATTATCAGTATAATGTTTGAATCTATTCTCCATTGAATTAGTTAAATCAGTGTACTCTCAAGGCCAATGAACTTGTCATCAATTGAAGCTTTATTAATGAAATGTTTCAAAAACTGTATCTAAGGTATAATATCTGAGACAATATAATTTCTTTCGCTCAAGCGAATTGTTGTTTTGTGGAAATTAATTACACTCATTAATTACTAGTTGCAATGTGTGTAAAAAACAAGGCACACTATAATATGGGCCATCTTTAACAGCCTTAACAATATTTGCACCATTATCTCTAGCTATTAAATGACCTTTTTAAAGGTGATATTTTAATTCAGCCATAATATCATCAGTTAATTCAGCAATATTTGCTGCTGTATGCCTCTCAGGAAATGGAGCTATCTAAGTATAACAGTTTTCTGATTAAATGTATTGTCTAAACCATGACCTGTCAGGCTCATGAAGCTTTTATTTGAACTACTGGTCCATATATCAGTAGTAAAGCTTATGAACTCAGCATTGCGTAACGTTAATTTTACCTTATCATTATTGTTGAGTGAATTGATGGTTACACTCTATTGGTACAAAACCATCAGAGGTACAGAGCTATCTTAAAAAAATTTTTTTCAAAGTTTTTTTCTCAAGGTTACTTTTAATTGCTATGGAAACGGCAAGTATAAATTGATCAAAGTTACATGAAAAATGAAATCAGTCAACATAAATGATTGGGGGTTAAAAACAACTGAAAGTTTTTCGAAACAAAACACAAACCTAATACCTTCACAAAAATTTAACTACTTTATTTACAAAAAAAATTTTTTTTTAACTGCCTTCCTCCTTTGGGAATAAAAATTATGTCCACCGTTCGAAGCTTTTAAAAAATTCGCTAAGATTTTGTTTTTCGATTTTCCGAGTTCCAATTTTTTTTCTTTTTTTTTTTTTTATTAACATCAAAAAAAACTTTCCGTTCTAAAATTTATCGAATCTCAACTTAAAAACTCGAATATTTTTTTCATTACTGTTACCATTGACAACAACAGAAAAATAACCAAATTTTTATATATTTCCATTATTATTACATTAAATAACTATCATTTTATTATATTTCCGTGATTTTTTGCAGTATTTAAAAAACTTCCTTAAGTTTTAATAAACAACAAATATTCGCAACAAAAACTCAAAATAAAAATGAAAATCTTTCCATCTTTTTCCACTTTTTATGTTTTAAAAGAAAATCGTTTTTTTTTTTCATTTTAAATTACTTAGTATTTCATTTCATAAATAATTCTTGCATTATTTACACCTTTTGCATTTTTATTTAAAATATTAAAAATATTTAAACAATCAAAAGTATTTCGTATCACTTCAACTTTTTCAACTCTTCGATGTTATAAAAACTTTCTTGTATAACATTTACTTTTTACATATTTACATTTGTATTTTTTTTTTATTTAGCATATTAAACATTTTTCGTGTTTCTTACTTTAAACCCTTCGATGTTATCAAAATATTTTCCACGGATCCTCAACCGCTTGAAGTTCGAACCACGAAGCCATTCACAAATGTCGTCGATGAAGTTCGTGTCTTTGTGAAGGGAAAGATGTAATTCTTTAGCGAGTTGAATCCACGGGAGGACGAAACCTTCGAACTTGTACTTTGATACGAAAGTATCACTGATGCATATCCGCAATTTTTCAATCTTATGCATCGGTGTCCATCCATCGATCTTCACTAGATCATATAACCAGACACAACGAACGTTGGTCGAACATAAAATGACAAGTTTTTTCTCATCTTCAGATAAAGATGAAAAAATCTTTTTACGAACATTTAATTCATCCAACTTGCATCCTGCGTCTAAAAATTTCTCCATGAAATATTTCTCATGTGAAACTTCATGAGCAGTTCTTCGATTGCGTATATCAATCTCCCACTCTCGTTCATCGATTGATCTTTTCATGCCCTCGGTAATTGACGCCTGCGCTTCAAAGAAGCATTCCATGAACATCTTGTATTTTGTAAGTTTATCTTCATAATATAAGTAATCTGAAGAATAATAATAACATATTAATATTATTATTAATATTTATTTATTTGCAACAACAATTGTTCAAGAAAACCAAATTGCAAAAATTTGAAAACATAATATCGTGTTAAATAGATATAAAACGGATATTATTTTCTTTATAAAAAACATCAAAACAGTTCAAATGATCACAAATTAGTTCAAAAAATTTTTTTTATTTACTAAATATTTACAAAACGAATAAATAATTTACGAAAAACAAAAGTAAAATATTTATTGAAACTTGTCATACGCCGTTTTCAAACTTTGGTTGCGCTCCAACCAATAGAAATACTATAAACAATTCAGCCTATCAGAAGCTTGACCAAAAGCATTAAAACAGCGCTCAACTTTATTTAAAAGTCGCGTGAGATTTTTGATACAAAAATAATTTATTTTCAAACTGAAATAATAAATATTTTCGCTTTTTATTTCTTTGCTAAAGCAACAAAAAATATTTTAAAGTATTATAAAAAAGTAAACTAAAAGTATGTCAATTTAAAGCGGTAACAATGAAATAAAATTCTCAAAACGGTTGGATATTATATTTTAAAAAATTCACACGAAAAGTACCGTATAAGGAGCCATTTCTTTTAGAGACATCTTTTTTTAAACTTTCAAACTTGTTTTGAAATGAAAAAATGATCAAAAAACCATTTTAATGTCACAGAAAAACTAAAACTTTTTAAATTTATAACTAAAATCGTTGTATAAATTGAACTTGTTATCGCTTTTTCCCTAAAAACCTAAGTAATAGAAATATATTCTGCTCAAAACTGATTTTAACAACTACGTAACAACAAATTCTTAAACACTTACTTCTTTCACACCGTTCGTTCAGAAATTACTATAAACAAGAAAATGAACGAAGATGTTTGCGATTTTCATCAACGATATAGCTCAACTCCCGCGGCGATGTTCTCACTTAAAAAACGTCCGTTCGCTCACTGAGTTGTTTGAAAACTCAACCAGAGTGAGGGTTTAGTTATAATTGAGAACTCGAACGTCGAATGCGGAACAATAGTTTGCAATTGTTCTCTTAGCTCTATTTGTCACAATACGCTTTAAATATTCTCAGTTCTCCTGAGAATATTTAGAGCATCTCATGACAATTCTTAAAAGTAAGAACGTGATTGAAGTTTTTATACTATTTTTAACAGTGTAAAGTCCAAAACACTGCGTTGAAATGAGGGATTAAAAATATTTTCTGAGACATAAAAAACAGGGATTTTCATGCTGTTGCTGCTACAAAAGATAAAGAACTATCAAAAGATACTTTTAGCTGAAAGACCCAACATCGAGTAACAATCTGAGAAAACCAGGCAATCCTCAAAAGTGATATCTTTCAATCATTCTCAATTTTACATATTGCGTTGTTTGTAATATTAAAAAGCTTCCTGTTAATTTTTTTTTTTTTTAGATATTCCAAGTTTCTGAGTTATGGTCGATCAAACTTTTACCCTTTTAATACTTGGAAAGTCACTTTAGGGTTTTATGATTTTTAAACTAAGATTAAAAGCAATGAGACCACTGCACCCTAAGTTTCTTTTCATATTATGAAAGTATAGGTAGAACTTTAAAAAAAAAATCAAAAAACCTGAGGACAACCCTTCCTTTGTCTAAAAATCATAAGCTGAAATCACACATTTTTGAATTTGGGGCCTACTTTAAATACATTTATCTCGGAGCATAAAAAGTGCCCGCGACTTATCTTATACATTTTTGAAAGAGTATCTCATTGTTATTTGAATGGTCTAAAGAAACTTATGAGTCATCAAAGTGTCAAAAAATGTTTCAAATATTGTTCAAATATCAGCTAATGGGAAATAGGAAAGGTGCCAAGATTGAATGTATAGATTTTCTAATACTCCTTATTACAATTTTTTTAATGCAAAAAAAAAAACTTAGGGGGTAAAAATTAAAGTAAGAACTGCTCTTAGCAGTTGTAAAAAAAAAAAAAACCCGTTAGCAGTGTAAAACGATTGTTGTTTAATTTCCTCAGTTTACATTGTATAATATCTAAGTTTAATGTTTTTAGGTTTTAAAGGCGCACCAAGAGACAGAATGGACAGAAAAGTCTTTTATAGAAAACCGAGGGTGCATATCACTTTCTGATAACGACTACATATGTCCTTACCATAGATTTAACTTTGGTAAGAATTTGTTTACAACCGTATTTCAACAACAACAAAATTTAATTACTAAACCTTTAAAATAAATATTTCAAATTTTGATTTTTGTTAAAATTCAAGGTATTCGCTGGGTTCCTCCGAGAAGATGCTGTCATCCAATGCATGAACTAAGTGTTGGTAAAAAATCACCAGCTGTAAGAAGTGTTTCAATAAATATGTCAACAAATGTTTCAAAACATTACAACAAAAATGTTCCTGTAGGTTCCGTATTTTGTCACAATCACCTTAAGTCAGAGCGCATTCTTATTCAAACTAAAACAAGTACTGCCACTAACGAAGAGTTGGTTGAGGACACAACTGATTTTGATTTTGAGCCTAAAGAAATTTTACTTTCTGGAGAAAAGGTTGAAGGTGCTACATCTACTGGTAACAACCTATCAAAAGCACTCCACATCAGCCCTTTTCAGTTTCAGATAAAGAATAAAAAGATAGCTGATCTCAGCAATGAAACCAAAAATAATTTACGAAGAAAATTTGAAAGAGCCAAGGTACAGCTTGCAAAGAGGTTCGCTGAAGCCGGTGCCCCAAACCAGAGTGAAGACTTTATCTCAATTGTTTTAAATAGATCTTTGGAAACTTCAGACAATGATGCAGTACCTAATGATCTAAAAAAATTTGTTAAAATTTATGAAGAAAGTGACTCTATGGGTAAACGTATTGTTCTGTGTTTAATTGAACATGAAAAATTTACTAAGAAGTTACTTATGAGAGTTTTTGGGTGCTCCAAATACGAGATAGACCATGCACGAAAAATGAAGAATGCTAACATAGGTATAACTATTCCTGTCGAAAAAGAAATTACGCGAAATCGACTAGACCAGAAAAAAGCTGAACATTTTCTCGATTTGATATTTAACAGCAGCCTTCTTCAAGATGTTGCATATGGAGTCACAAAAATTAAATATGACTCAAATGATGTATATAAAATATCTCGTGCGGTTTTGACAGCTAAAATGAGTCATACAATTGCATTTTATAATGAAGTTTGCAGAAGTGAGAACGACTCTCCTTTATCGGAAAGCAGTTTGTGGCGAATACTTCATGCTGTTAAACTATCTCAACAAAAATGTTTAGCGGGACTGTATGATATTACTGCTGCAGCTATGAATGGTTTCTCTATGTTGCAAGATTTATCTTTGAAGTACAAGAATAGAGAGCTGAGTAATTTATTTGAACGCAGCAAAAGATATTACAAAACTAATTTCCAGTTTAACTGCAGTGCGACCTACCTTAATTCTATCTCCCACTGCCCAATATTTGCTTTGAGTGATTTAACCGATGAGCAATTGCAATAGATTTCAATAGCACGTAATGATAAGATTTGTTATCAATGTGAAAATTTAAACAAATCCTTAGTTGAGATAAAAAGATTAGCATCAAACAATTCAGCCGACGAGGATACTATTTATGATATTGAAATTGCTGAAAAAGATATCATTGATTATAAAAAACATTTAATGCCCAATTAGTTCTTCCGAAGTTTAAGCATGACCATGCTGGTGTTAATAAACTCTTTGCAAAATCTGACAATGCTTCATCGTACCATGGCAACTTTATAATGGAAGCTCTTTTTATGTTGTGCAAAAATAACCAAATACAGCTTAAGCGCTATGATTATAACGAACCTTGTCGTGGCAAGGATCAGTGCGACAGAGAAGCTGCCGGAGCAAAGTCATTGATTCGTAGCTTTGTTGATGCTGGGAACGATTAAATGTGTGCAAAGGACATTTATACTGCTTTACACTACGGATATGGGCTGAAAAATTCTGCTGTTGGTGTTGCCGCTATAAAGGGCAAAAGCAAGTTGAGTGGAACAAAAATAGCTAAAATAAGTCAGTATCATTCGTTTGAGTTTTTTCATAACTATATGACAATGTGACGATACTTTGCAGTTGGCGATGGAGTTAAACAAGAATATTCTAATGTCAATTTTGATCTGCAAATGTTTTTAACACACCCATATAGTGATACTGACAAGAAAACAAGAGTTTTTAAAAGCAATATGAAGGAAAAGTTTCGCGAAGATAGATCACATTTGTTTCACTTTTGCTCTGAGCCAATTTGCAATGGATCATTCCATACATCAGAAGAACTAGAAGAACACATGATGTCGGGAAGACACATTATCAGCACTTTAAAATCATAATGAAGATGCAAGTTCAATCAAACTTACATAGTTATAAACCAAACTCACAACTGGAGGTATTTGAAGAAGTATGTTCTGACATTAGCAAACATGTTAAAGGTTGGGCTTTACCTACCTACAGTACCTTCCGGTATAGTATGAGACAAAAAGACATATTATATAAATTCTTTATGGAAGGTGAAGTATCTGGAAAAAAGCTTAGCCCAGAGCAGGTGCACCTTTTGATAAGAAAAGAGCTTCAAGTCTCAGAATACGTAACAACTCAGCAAATAAGATCACTATTTTCACGTAGGAGCAGGCTAAAAAAAGACAAAAGATTAAATGAACCAATTGATGTTGGTAGTACGAATGCGGATAACGAAGAAAAAGAAGAGATAGCAGATCAAGGTTATAATTTTTATATCTACTCTCATTAATATATATCTTAATACTATTTTGTAATTATAAATATTTGTACAAGTGTTTGTATAAATATTTATATTTTTCTTTCTGTAGATCAAGAAGAATTAGCAAATGAAGAATTTGAAAAGGACTTTAAGAGCGTTGCCATTGATTTATCTATATGGGCAATTTGTATCCTGGGATTATAAATGAGGTACTTCATTTTCATTCAATGTTTAAAAAAAAATGTTTTTCATTTAAATAAAAACATTTTTCTTTAAACATTAATTGTGTCACTAAATTTAAACGAAGTTTTACTTTTGTCAAGTGAGAATCAGATTTTTCAAACTATTTTTCAAATTAGAAAAATCATTACTCATATTAGGTTCTCAGTGATGGTTACATGGTGAGCTGTATGAAGTATGCTTCTGCAGTAAAGAGCCATTTTAAGTGGCCAGCTTTTCCTGATGTTATAAAGTACAAAGACAGTGAAATCATTTGTGGAATTCTACCACCATTACCGTTAAAACAGTCTGGAGACTATAAGCTTATGAACGATCAATTTCAAAAAGCCCAAAAGGCAATTCAAGCAACAATGCATTAAGATCAAAGACATAAGGATAAGGATATGTAAAACTGATTTACTACGCAAACAATGACATAATAAGATAAGGACCTGATATAATATATTGATTAATTCCGCTGCTACATTCGTTTGTTTTTTTTTTTAAAATATATAAAAAATTCAGCATTTTGTGGTGGAGTTATTTCAACAATGCAATATTACCCCCTAAGTTTTTTTTTTGCATTAAAAAAATGGTAATAAGGAGTAATAGAATATCTACACATTCAATCTTGGGATCTTTCCCATTTTCCATTTCCCATTACGGCTGATATTTGAACGCTAGTTGAAACATTTTTTGACACTTTGATGACTCATAAGTTTTTTTGTAAACAATATCCTCTCAGTTTCTTTAGACCATTCAAATAACAATCTGATACTCTTTCAAAAAAAAATAAGATAAGTCACGGGCACTTTTTACGCTCCGAGATAAATGTATTTAAAGTAGGCCCCAAATTCAAAAATGTGTGATTTCAGCTTATGATTTTTAGACAAAGGAAGGGTTGTCCTCAGGTTTTTTGATTTTTTTTTTTAAAGTTCTACCTATACTTCCATAATATGAAAAGAAACTTAGGGTGCAGTGGTCTCATTGCTTTTAATCTTAGTTTAAAAATTATAAAACCCCAAAAGTGACTTTCCAAGAATTAAAAGGTCAAAAGTTTGACCGACCATAACTCAGGAACTTGTAATATTTAAAAAAAAAATTAATAGGCTTCTTTTTTACCCTATCAGCATTACTGTATATAAAATTGAGCGCGATTAAAGGATATCACTTTTGAGCCGACAGTACTTTTGCCTGATTTTATCAGAAAGTGGCTCTTAAGTACATATAAAATTGAGTTTCTTGATATACAAATAAGGTGTAATCGAACGAGTCATTTATCGTAGGGTGCAAACTGTTTTAGTCGGATTTATTTATTGCGCTGTCACCAGGTTGCTTCGTTACCTGATCTTTCATTTCCTTCTGACTTTTTAGAAGTTTTGTTATAAACATCTCACAAAAATGTTGAAAACCATGCTGTCAATAATTCCAAAAAACAGTGCCTACAAACTAAAAGTGCAAGAATAACAGCGATGAGCTTTCTTTAAGCGGTAAAGTTTTTTTTATCGAAAGAAATCGCTTAAAAGAGAATAAACAACAAGAGACAAGACTTAGAAGAAAAGGAGTTAATACCTTATCTTATCTTTCTATTTTAACCTGATATCCTTTTTCAAAATGGTGCTTTCGGTTAGCAAAGTTCAAACATTTCTCGTATCTAATACTTTATAAACTGAAAGCCGAGCTGAATGCAGCGATTAAATGTCAACAACTGATGTTTAAATTAAAGTGTTGTTACGGTTGTAAAAGCTCTTATTGCTTGTTTATAGCTACAATTTTACTAACACAATTTATTTTTATAACTTTATAAAGTCATTGTCAGCAGGACAACATCAGCCAAACATCTCCTCAGAGTAAAAATTCATACTTAGCATTTGTTTTCGTTCAACAAAGCAAGATCAACTCAAAAGTGCTGAGGATGATCAGAGTCTTGAAGTGCTGCAGTCAATTTAATGATACTCATGAATAAGTTTGTAACTTCATATATTCGCTTTGTTCCAGCTTAAAAAATGCTTACAGAGTTGTTTGAAAACTCATCCAGAGTGAGGGTTTAGTTATAATTGAAAACTCGAACGTAGATTGTGGAACGAAAGTTTGCAATCTTTCTCTTCGCTTTATTTGTCATGGTACGCTTTATATATTCTCAGTTCTCCTGAGAATATTTAGAGCATCTCATGACAATTTTTGAAAGCAAGAAAGTGATTGAAGTATTTGTACTTTTTTTAACAGGAATTTTCAAACAAATAAAAAATACTTGTTTTCAATTTTGTTAAAACCGAGAAACATTTGCTTTATAATAAAAAAAACTCAATTCTTACCTCCCCAGCAAACATGTCAGCGTTGAATCAACCTTGAAAACCGGTCGCAGCGTAGAAAAAGCGTTACAGTGACAAAAACGTCTTTTCAACGTTGAATCAATATCCGTTTTTGTATACTAAATCGCGGTAAATTGAAACGTTGAATAAGCGTTGAAATTGTAACGTAATTTAGCTTCTCAAAATAAAACGTTTATTCAACGTGGAATCACTTTACGCAAAAAGCCACTTTAAAAACGTTTCAAAATTTATGCTTTATCAACGTTAAAAATAAACCGCTTTTTAAACGTTACATTTTCAACGTTGAAAAAGCGTATAAATTTCAACGTATATTATCTTCTAAAAAAATCGCGTTTATTCAACGTTGAATAAAAGTACGCAAATAATCACAGTAAAAACGTCGCAAAGTTTAAGGTTTATCAACGTTACACATTAGCTGCTTTTTCAACGTATTTAAGCTATTTATAAAACCACGTTTATTCAACTTTACATATACCAACGTTGAAAATGTGGTAATTAAAAAACGTTGAAAAAGTGTTTTTTTGCCAAAGTTAATAAAACGTTGCTTTTGCAACGTTGAGGAAGTAGCACATTGACAATTTTTGTCTCATTGATGTAGCCATTACAAAAATAATTTGCCGTAATGGAAAGGCAAGGAAAACTAAATAGAATGCATGCAGATGGTATAAAAAAATATTTTAAAGTTATATTTTATAACCTATTTTTATTGCGACTAATTTAAAACTTTTAGATTTTATATCAAAGTGTATATAATATACATAAATCTCAGGGTAAATTCTATTTATTCAGGTTATTTTTGTCTATATTTTTATTTTATTTTAAGTTGACCATTTTAATAAAATGCTCAACTTTTTTAAAAAAGTTATTTCTTAGTAAGAAATAGTACTTTATTTTAATAATGTTCAGATGTACAAAGTAATATCAAAGCTAATAAAATATAAGTCAGACTAAATTTAGTCTGTTAACAGGCTAAATTTTAAAGACATATTGTGTGTTTGTTTGTCTGTATTATATATTCATGCTTTTTTTAAAATTTCACATAAATGTATATAAATATCTATACAAAACGAATTTCAGCTCAGTCAATAGCAAACTTTGGACATTTTTTAATTTGTTGTTGGAGTAATAAACCATTAAAAAACTTTTGGTTGGAGGAGGTATTTTAGTGGGCAAACATCCTGTGGTAGAAAAGTTTTTCAAATTCTGCCTCAAACATTTTCAAAACATGACAGCTATTTGTATATATACACATAAACTATATATATATATATACAGCTGCGAACAAAACTACGTGAACGATTGCAAATAGTTTTTTTAAATGAAATTTTCAATGTCTTAAAATAAGTTTATAGTTTAATACTATATATGGTTGGATAGAGCGTTTTTTGCTCTATAAGACTGTGTAAAGTGTATTCTCTAATAATTTGTTTAAAATTAAACATATCTAAATGCTCAAAAAGCATCAAATATTTTGCGCGACAAAACCACGTGAACGATTTATAAAAGCGTCATTTTTGATGCAAATTATATTATATTAACATCGAAATCAGTGCTTTTAAAAATCGTTCATGTGGTTTTGGTATTCTAAGAACTTACAATCATTTAAATTTCTCAAGATTATTCTGTTTAACATCAAAAAATTAAAAAAATTAAACTATAATGGCTCGTCAAACTGATTCAAAAATTGAAAGCTTGGTTTTGCGTTTGCGCAAAGAAGAAAGATGGTCCATTGGGCAAATTGCAGCTCATGTGAAGATGTCAAAAGGTGGAATACATAAAATTATACACCGAGAAAAGAGCAAAAAGATCGTTAAGAAAGGTGGTCGTCCACGTATTACGGATAAGCGGTAATATTCCTTTAATTTTATTTTTTTTAATATTTAATCTTAATAATATCAATGTTGATGTTAATTTTAATGTTTAACTTTTTATTTTTTAGCACTGATCGAAAAATTGTGCGAAAATCTCTTGAGAATCCACATTTGACAGCCCCTGAAATTCGTCTGCAAACAGGCATGGAAAACGTAAGCACACGAACGATTCAAAGGCGTTTAAACGAAGGAGGTCTTTATGGGCGCAGACCTGCAAAGAAACCATTCCTTAAGCCCAGGCACGTCAAAGATCGCCTACAGTTCGCTAAAGATCACTTAAACTGGACGGTTGAAAATTGGAAAACAGTTTTGTGGTCGGATGAAAGTAAATTTAACATGGTTTGCAGCGACGGTCGAGGTTATATTAGGCGTCCAGTAGGTAAAAGATTTGCAAAAGAGTATACAATAGGAACTGTAAAATTTGGGGGTGGCAATATAATGGTTTGGGGGTGTTTCTCCTGGGCTGGAATTGGTCCGTTGTACCGTGTAAACGGTATAATGGACCAACTACAGTACAGGGAAATATTATCTAATCAAATGTTGCCACACGCTTTAGAAAAAATGCCTCACAATTGGGTTTATCAACATGATAATGACCCTAAACATACAGCTTTGACTGTAAAAAATTGGCTCATAAATAATAGCATAACGGTTTTGAAGTGGCCTGCCCAATCTCCCGACTTAAATCCAATCGAAAATTTATGGATTGAAGTTGAGCGACGCTTGGGAGGTCGCAAATTTCAAAAACCGGATGAACTTTTTCGAGCCGTACTGTATGAATGGGAGGCATTACCAAAACAGTTACTAGAAACTCTTGTAGAATCTATGCCAAGACGGTGCAAGGCCGTTATCGATTCTAAAGGCTATGCAACTAAATATTAATGTTTGTTTTTTTTTAGAATCTATTATTTGTTGATGTTAGTAAAATTATTCTTTTACGTTTGTATAATCGTTCACGTGGTTTTGTCGCGCAAAATATTTGATGCTTTTTGAACATTTAGATATGTTTAATTTTAAACAAATTATTAGAGAATACACTTTACACAGTCTTATAGAGCAAAAAACGCTCTATCCAACCATATATAGTATTAAACTATAAACTTATTTTAAGACATTGAAAATTTCATTTAAAAAAACTATTTGCAATCGTTCACGTAGTTTTGTCCGCAGCTGTATATATATATGTAAATAAAAAAAATGGTATCTATTAAGATAATCTATTATAATGGCTTCACTATCTTGGGCTTTAGTTGTTTATTTTGAAAATAAGATTGAAACAGAGGCAGTTTCAGCAAGGATTTAATTTCACGACTACAGAGGAATCTGAAGAGGAATGTGAGTAATTATGTTTGTGAATAATTGTGCTTCTTTTTGGATTTATCTTTTCTTTGTTTTTTATATGGTAAAGAATAAAAAAAAAAGAATTGTATGTATTTAAAAAAAATGTATATACATGCTCAATAAATTGCTTTTTTTTTTTAAAAAATTTCAGAAAAAGGTTTTTAAACAACTTTTAGAAATTAAAAGTATGGTAAAGGATCTTCAAAATGTTTTCTTTGTTTTTTATATGGTAAAGAATAAAAAAAAAAGAATTGTATGAATTTAAAAAAAAATGTATATACATGCTCAATAAATTGCATTTTTTTTTTTTAGAATTTCAGAAAAAGGTTTTTAAACAACTTTTAGAAATTAAAAGTATGGTAAAGGATCTTCAAAATGTTTCTTCATTTGTATCTAAAGATCTGCAAATAAATATATTGAGTTCAATAGAACAAATTGAGCTAGATACTGCGTTAAATGACAGTGTCAGTTTTTCTAAATGGGTAAGTTGCCCTGTTGCTATTGCTAGTTTGAATTTTTTCTTTATATTGTCATGGTAAATTCATTTATATTATTAACTGAAAAGTTGATTAAAGAATATAATTTTATTTTATTTATTATAATTTGTCATTCTATACATAATTACCTTTTGTTTTTTCATCTTTCAATGTTTTTTAATTTGTTTAAAAATGTAAGGGATTTTATAAAAGATTGCCTTTAATTATATAATTATTTAAACATTGATTAAAGATTTTTTTGAAAGCAGGTTTCGCAAATAGCAAAAATTGGTGGAGTTAACTTAAAAGATAATGTAAAACGTGTTACTGAGCGGTAGGTCATTTTTCTACACCTTTCCAAGCCGAGATGGCAATGGATTTTAATGGATAATTTAAAGTGTTAGCGAAATATATTTATTATATTAAATATAATTATACGCTTTTTTAAGCATATCATTATATGCTTTCTTTCCTGTAGCATGAACGTTGTATTGTGCAATATTGTAAATATTGATTCAAATAATTACTAACTTTTTAGGCTGTTAACAATCGAGTTGCGCTGTTTGTTAAACATGAACCCAGCAAGCACACAACGTTGAAACAACGTTGAAATAACGTTGATCGACGTTGATCAACGTTATTTCAACGTTGTTTCAACGTTGTGTGCTTGCTGGGAAGGGGCAAACCAAATCCACGAACAAAACCAAACAAAAGTTTGCTTTTTCAAAGACAAAATTGTATCATGTTTTTGTTGGCAATATGTTTTGTTTAAACTTTTTTAAGTATGCAGATTTTTACTAATAGTATTTAAGCAAGAAGTTTGAATTTTGTATTTTAAAGAGTGTCTCAAAAAGATACCCAGATGAAGCAGGGATTTATGAAGCTGTAAAATCAATTCTGAAATATTTGCCAATAAATTTTTGTAGAAAGCAGTAATCGGAAGTTTAGAGTTTTTTATTGATATTTTTGGACATATGATATGATTTTGCTTGTGATTTGTGTAAAAAGCTTTTTCTAAAATGTACGTTTATTTATTTAATCTTTGATTGTATTATAAATTGTTTTATTCAAGCTTTTCAAATTTAAGCAACTACAGTTGGCTAATTAGATTGCTTCAGAGAAACTGATGATAATAAAAGTTATATACCCAGCAAACATGTCAGCGTTGAATCAACGTTGAAAACCGGTCGCAAAAGATGTTGCGGAAACGTTGACAAAGTAATCGATTTTGCAAAGATATGTAACGTTGTTAAAGACACGTTGATTAAACGTTGTTGCGTAACGTTGAAAAAACGTTACTAAAAGACGTTACAAAAATGTCGCAACTAAACGTTGAAAAAATGTTACTAAAAAAGCGTTGCATAAACGTTGTTAAAGCAGTCGATTTTGCAAGGATTTGCAACGTTGATAGTAAAACGTCGACTTAACGTTACTAAAAGACGTCGAATAAAGGTTGAAACATAACCTTGAAACAATGCTTATACATATATATATATATATATATATATATATATATATATATATATATATATATATATATATATATATGTATATACTTATTTTTACTTTATAAATTTATTTATAATCATACTAATTCATTAATGTTTTTTTTTTACATTTGCTCTCAGACCACTAATGATAAAAGTTTTATTTTTTGGTTTAGATTCAGTATCTCAATAATAGCCTGGCCTATCGATACGATATCCTGTAAATATTATTTTTATATATTGTATAAATGTATATACAAACACTCACACACATAAATCTTTAAAAAAATATTTATATTTTTATATATATCTATGAATTGTATATTTTAGGCTTTTTTATATTTATCATTCTATATTACTGTTGTATTAAAAATCGATTTTGGAAATGTTGCAAGTGTAGAGTTCAACATACAATTTTGTTTTATTTGCCAATTCAATATACATATATTATAGCCATGATTAGTAACGTTTAATTATATTTTGCGATATTTTCTACAGCGCATTTAAGCGTTGATTCAACGTTATATTTCAACCTTTATTCGACGTCTTTGAGTAACGTTAAATCGACGTTTTACTATCAACGTTACAAATCCTTGCAAAATCGACTGCTTTAACAACGTTTATGCAACGCTTTTTTAGTAACGTTTTTTCAACGTTAAGTTGCGACGTTTATGCAAAGCTTTTTTAGTAACATTTTTTCAACGTTTAGTTGCGACATTTTTGTAACGTCTTTTAGATACGTTACATATCTTTGCAATATCGATTACTTTGTCAACGTTTCCGCAACATCTTTTGCGACCGGTTTTCAACGCTGATTCAACGCTGACATGTTTGCTGGGTCTCTATCTAAAGTTATAAGAGCGACCTTTTTGGTTAACAAGAGTTTGCTTCTGTTAACCAAAAACTCAAAATGTACAGAATGCAGATAAAAGATTTTATTTTCAAGTGAAATTTTAAAGTGAAGCTTTTCATTTTTAAATTTAGATCAATATCATAGTAATAAAGTAGTCAGTCTGACTAAAGGAGACCACATATTGAATAAGGAAATTAAAACTACAAACAAAAGTTCTGTAGCTATCATTTTTTTCAAGTGTCTTTTGTTCTCTATATCTCTTTAACTAGCACACTATTTGTTGATTTAGCCACATCACAAAGCTCAAAAGTTTGCTTATAAGAATCTTTTTCTCTACAGCGCGTATTGTTAAATTTTTCTTTTTTCGTGAAAATTCCTTAGATTTTCCCATTTATTTTTCAAATTCAACTTAAGTTAAATATTATCTTCAGTAAATTAATTTTAATATAAATACATATCTCCTAATGATATTTTGATTTTCTGAATGGGCATGGAACTGTTATTAATATTTGCACGGTTATGTTTTCAATAAAATTTGAATTTCTGCATTCCATTACAAGTTATCATTCTTTTGAGTAAATTATACGATCACATTATAGGAGCAATTGTTGAAAACTTCATTCATTTTCAGTGAAAAGTCAAAAAGTTATGACAAAAAAACTTGAAAAATTATAAACTTTTGCACTCTTGATGGGTAGGCAAATGCTGGCCCGAAGCTTCATGTCTTAGGGGAGGATAGAATGTGTCAGTTTAATCAAGAACAGGGTTAGGAGGGTGCAACTTTGATTAAAAGGGGCTGCAATGGTTCTCTTGATTTTTAGTTTTATGTGGGTTTTTAATTATCCAAAAGTAAGTACCTAAATAATTCGAAGGATTTATTCTTAAAGAATATATATTTCTAAGATTATTTTTTTATTTTTTTTTTTCCTCTTTAATATGCTAAAAAGACAAATCTCCGTAAAGCTTTAAAGGTGAGTAGGGGGTGGGTGGAGGAGGGCTGTTTTAGATTGAGTGAGAATTGTTTAGACACAAGAGTTTACAGAAAACTTGAATAAGAGGTTATTTGGGTGTATCACCCTCTAGAGCTGATCTAATTATGTGGCCGAACAAAGTGGATTTTCGAAGGCTCTTAAAGTAAAACACATGTGTAAATGAATCTATTTTTCAAAATTCTGTTGATGGGCTTTTATCATATTGGAAACTCATTTTCACAAAGAATTTCAATGGATCAGTGAAAGCATAAAATCAAATTATTTCAATTCAAACCACACGAACAATACTTCAATTAATGTTTACGGTTTCAAATTTACAAGGAAAATGAATGAATTTCAATATAAACATTTACAATTGTCTTATACACATTGCTAACCTATTCATACCTAACAAATTGATAATTAATAACTATTTTCTACAAATTTAACAAAGTAATAAAACTGACACTGAAAACAAAAACTCACAAAATAGAAAATATGTTAAAACTAAAGTTTATCATAAAAACGAGGCTAACAAATAAGACTGATAAAACAATCAACTAGGTAACAAACGCAACTGATAGAAACATCATTTACACTGCTATTACTAAAATACTGAATCTCTATAATATACTGAAAGTCATGAGAGTCTTTTTTTACAGCAAAACAGACCGAAAAAACTCATGCCATAAAAATCTTCACTATTTCCTTTCAGCTATTGAAACTTTCTTCAAAAGGATTTCTTCCCGTGTTTTTATAGAAAAAAGAGCATTTTTAGCTAGAATGATAGAAATGCTCAATGGTATTTTGTAAATGAAAAAAGAAAATTAGTCAAATTCATCAATTATTTTAAATTTGTGGCGCGAGAACGAACCGATGAAATATTCTCCAAAAATAAAGCAATCGCATTTTCAAAGCGTTGATCACGTAAAAGCTTCCCTAAACAAATTAAAATAATAAATTATTCTTACTAAATTATTCTTACCAATCTCTTTTAAAATTGAATTAAACAAATCATAACGTTTTGGTATCAAATCTAAAAACAAAAAAGCACGATGTATGAAAATTTATTTTCGAAAAAAACTTATTTAATTAGAAATGAAAACAAAAAAAGGAAGGGGAAATAAATTCAAATCCTTTATCCTGTGGCTCAGCAAAAATTCAAAAAGTGAAATTTCTAAAACGATATTTTTTGGCATAAGCAATCAATATTCCCAAGTGATAAGGAATCAACATTTTTCCTCATGTTTTAATTATGTTATTGTCTTGTAATCCATGTTGAAAAGTCAAAGTTCGTGTTTTTGTTATGGTAAAAAACAAAAATAATTGCAAAGAAACTACAAAACTTTAAAACGCCTTCTGCCTCTGAAATGCTTATATAAGTCTTTTTCCAAATAAAGATCAGTAAGGAATAATACTATACATTATATACATATCAATACTCATTATAAGGGGTCAACTTTTTTTTTTTTTTCCATCTTTTAATAATTTTATGGTCTTGTAATCTGGAAAAGTCAAAATTGGTGTTTTTTTATGATTAAAAAAAAAAAAAAAAAAAAGTTCTCGTAGTGTAATAAAAGTCAACTATTTATGTTAAACTTTTTATGGTCAAAAACAATAAAACTACCCTTACACTCTGCATACTGTTTAACGCTTACATTAATCTATTTTTAAAAATTGACTTTTGTATTATTTTACTCTTTTTGACATATATTTATAAAACTAGAAGTAAAAAAAAAAACCTTTCATTTTTAAAATGATATGCATATAAATACAATTAACAGATATATATGTTAAGTTCATGCCTAAAATTTTTTTTAAAGGAGCACTTGTTGCAAATGCTGGTAAATATATTTTTTTAAAAATGTCTTATTACCAAATGATTTAATTTATCTTAAATATCTAGAGAATTTTTATTTTAAAGGAGGATAAACAACTTAAATTTTGTAAACTAACACTTATAAAATTTTTCACTTAAGAGTAAAATAAATTTATACTCCCACTTTATACAACTTTATGTAAGGAGGTTAAATTATTTGATTTACCTAAAATTTAACTTTAGAAAATTAACTTTTATAAAATTCACTTGAACTTAATTTATTCAAAGGTGATGAGTAGACTTCTTAGTTAAAATAACATTGTCATAAAAAAAAGATGATTACAATATAAGAAAATCAAAATATACATTATTTTATTTTTTTAATATTTTAGTTATATAAAGTGAGAGTAAAATAAATTTACACTCTCACTTTATACAACTTTATATGAGGAGGTTAAATTATTTAAAATTTAATTACTCAAATTTAAACTTAAATTTACTTTTATAAATTTTACTTGATCTTAATTTATTCAAAGGTGATGAGCAGACTTCTTAGCGAAGTTAACATTATGTAGCAGTACTTTACTGGAAACAATACAACATGTAAAGTAAACGTATACATAAAAAATTTGAAACAATAAAAATATAACATTTAAAGCAAAATAAAAAAACATCAAAAAGATATTAACAGCATAAGTACATCAAGATTTTAAAGATTGCATGTTACATATTCAACTTATTTTACACTGCTAAATTAAAAGATTTTTTAAAAAATTCTTATTTCTATCATGTTTTAAACTGTTAAATTATTTCAAAAGTTGTTCTTCTAAAAACCTTACTTATAATCATTTTTTAAAAGCAGGCTACAATTTGAAGCTTCATAATAAAAAGACACAAAAGTATTTTTAGTAACTTCAAATGAATAAGTTGAGATGATATCCGTTGTATTATTTATAAGTTAACTTTAATTACCTTGAATAAGCTTTTACATATATGAAACTATTTTTTAACATGTAATAAAGAAATTTTATTGAATACTGTATTTGAAAATACTTTAACAACCTTGTCATCTGTTTTGTAGAACTCAACACATATTGAAGAAAAATTATCTTTAAGCATTTACAAATGTTTTTACATTTGTTACAGCTCAAATCATAATTTTTTTTTGTATATGAAATCAAAAATAATAATCTTGTTAATTTAAAGGGAAAAACATAAACAATTAATTTGGTGTGTAATACTTGTGTAATATCTGTAATATAAACCTGATTATGGGTATTACATACCTTTATTCACTAATTTAAGTAGAAGAGAGAAGAAAAAAGGTAATATGCAATTATCTAAAAAGTTCTCATAAAATTTCCATTTTTTGTCTTTGCTTTTTTGTTCAATTTTATTTCAATTTTGTTCAATTATTTTGTAAAAATGAAACAAACAACAGGTGCTATTTTAAAAAAAGCTGCAATCTTTAGATTAAAAAAACTATTTAATTAGTTTGAAGAAAGATTAGTTAGACATTAAATAACAAAGTTGTATAAAAAATCTTTTTCAAATCTGCGATTGCCATTTAAAATACTTTATTAAACATTCAAAATGTATATTAAAAGTTCTTTTAATACACATTTTGAATGTTTAATAACGAAATTAATGTAACTTAATTCTTAACTTAAGGTTGCAATAAGATATATTCACTTGTTCAATCAAATCTGTAAAAGCATAAAGTTAGCCCTGTAGAGCTACTTCATACTTTTTAAAGCCACATAAAAATTGTTTGGGATGTTCTTCCAGAAATATTGAGCTGTAGAGAGAAAAAAGTATTTCAAGACGAAACATAAATTAAAGAATAAAATTTTTAAAAAAAGGTATTAAAAAGCAAAAGGTAAATCAAACTTTTGTAGTACAAAGTTTCACCACTCAATTTTTTCGAATCTCAAACTGTTGATTGACTCTGTTTGCATTTAAACAAAAATATATATAAAAAAAATACAAGAAATTTCAAAAGTTTTTAAACATTTTTTCTTTTACACTTATTTAATATTGTTTGAGGAACATCTTTTAAATATTGAATAATTTATCCTCCTTTAAAATGTTGCTTTGCCTAATTACATTACATTGTATATGTTAAATATTACAAGTTTTTGATGGTTATCATTCTTTCTTTTTTTCAGTTGATTAATATTTTTAACTTAACAAAGTCAGTCAACATATTTAAAAGTAATATTAAAAAAATTATTAACTTGAAAAACACAGATATTAAAGATAAAATATAACAAGAAATTTCACAGGTAATAAAGAATTAGCTTAATTTGTAGATTCAAATAAATTTTTTGAGTAAACACACAAATTGTTTTTTTAATGTCCAACTGTCCAATCAAATCAAATAATTGACTACTTAGTCAATTTATTCTTACAAAAAAAAAAAAAGAACAAAAAAAAAAAAAAAAAAATTGGGAAAAACATAACAAAAATAATTAAAGAAAAATTAAGGGGAACAAAAACTAGAACTCATTATAACCATAATAAACAGATAATGAAAGCTCAAACAAAGTTGTAGTTTATAAATAATTCTTTAACATTTTAATTGAACTTACCAAGTACAGAACTAAGTAATGAATTCCTTTCTTCATTTAAATTTTTTAAGTTTGCAAAAAATCTCACTAAACCACTTTTGTTTTCATTTGCTAGACCGCAGATCATAGACCAACAGCTACGCAACTTTTTATTACTTATAATCACCTCAGTACTCAAATAAATGTAAGCATAAACTGAAGCACAAAACTCCATTAAAGTGAGGTGAGCAAACTGATATTGATAACCAAGTTGTGATTCTACTCTTTCAATGAAACCCAAAAGTTCGTTTTCAACTTTTTTAAAGTTATTGACAATACCTTTCATTTCATCTTGGGAGAAAAGAATTTTACCTTGATTGAACAACTCCCATGCAACTTTACAAACTCTTAAAACATGTTGCTTATTACTCTCACTTTCCATCATAATATGAACTGTTTCATTGGTTTTACAAATGTGATTTTGAAAAAAGTATAAGAAAATAGAGCAATACAACTCAGTCATGGTGTTGAAAGAATAAGAACCACTTGCAGCAATAATTGTACACATTGTTGATAAATAAAAGGGAACAGATGTCATTGCATTAGCATTGTAAGACCCTTTCAGAACACTTTTAATGACTTCTTTTTTGTTGCCAAATTTTTCAATATACTCATCTTTTCCTTTGTCATTTAAACCCATTATTTGAATTGTTAACTTGTCTGTACATTCTCTAACTTTATCTTTATACTGTGATATAGCTCCAACTCTTCCAGCAACAACACATTTGTATTTTTGAATATTCAATGCTTCTGCTAATGCATAAAGAATGGGTTGTTTGCTTGGATATTGGGGATTGTAATTTATTAATTCATCAATGTGAGCAAACTCATCCAACCCATCTATCACAAACAGAATGGAAAAATGCTCACAAATATTGCACTCTTGAAAAATATCTTTGTAGAAAACCTTTAACAGCTCATCAATGTTACTGATATTTTGATGTTGATTTAACTTTCTACATTCAAAATAAACCACAAAATCCACAGTTTGCCATAAGATACCATTGGCCCAGTCCAGTAAGCACTTTCTGAGCAAACAAGTTTTTCCAATTCCAGCAATACCAGATATCAAAAGTAAGGGTAAATTTTTTGAGAACACTTCATTAAACTTGATTGGTTTATATGTCATTTGTTTCTTAAGAAAAAACTCTCGTTCAACAATATTTACAGTATCCTTTTCCACTTCATCTGCATCAACTACAGTCAATTCAACAAACTTATTTAAGAGTTCAACTTTAGCTGGAGTCTTTACTAAACGCCCAACTTCATCCATTTTTCCATATGTGTCACGATAGAACTTTTTCAGTGCTTCACGCATTTCTGAAAGAGCATAAAAAAACTTTATCTTAGGTTTCTAAGAAATTTAATGCAAAATATTGTAAATCAAACAATCTGAACAAAAACTTGTGATTTTGTTATCATGATGAAATTCAATAGAAAGTTTAAAATAGATTTCCAACTTATGTTTATTTTAAAAAATAACTGAGAATGTTTACCTAAAGTTATAATTTTTATTTCTTCTTTTTTAAAAGTTTGGTTTATACATTCTTGCATTTATTTTGTAAATAATGTGATTTTATTTATAGTAGATTATTTGTGCATTGCTCTTATGATTTCATTTTAATGTCTATTTTTATGATGTGAATTTTAAGTCTTTTTTTATTATGCAAATTATTTAACTTTGATTTATTTTTTGTAGCATTTTTACTGAGTTTTCTCTTGTATTGTGCATACAATTATTTCTTTGTTACAATTTGTTTGTTACATTGAAAAACTATTTGTTAGTTTTAAAAAATATTTTTTACTTTTCTTTGTAAAATATTTTGTGTGATGGTATTATCAACAACAACAATAACAATAACAACAACAACAACAACAACAACAACAACAACTAAAAATAATAATAAAGGAAATAAAAACTAAAAATAATAATAAAGGAAAACTTATTTAAAGGAAAACTTGCTATGGCAATAACAATCAATTTTTATGTACTTCAATTCTTCTATATCTTGTACTTTATTTTTATTATTTTGTCATTAAAATCAGTTTAATTGCAAAAATGCGATATTAAAAAATCAACAAAATCAACATATTTGATTGACTCAATTAACACATAGATTTATTTAAGTGACAATCTTGAAGAAGTTAGTTTCACAAACATATAAAACAAGAAAGACAATTAGAAATTTAGTGAAAGTAAAACAATTAAAAAAATAAAAATAAAAATTACATGTTTAAACAATCAATTGCTTCTAAATTTGACAGTATTTTTCAAAGCCTAATAATACTTTTTTAAAATTTATTTTTATATTCTCTATATTTACATTATTTTACATTCATAACTATGTAATAAAAATTGCATCCACTGAGATAGATCACTGAGATAGAATCTACACAGATTTGCTGCTGTTATCAAGTGGATATCACATTGCGTTCACACTATAATCATAAACTTCAGTCAGTAGACGTTAATTTTTTCAAATTTCTTAACAGCAAATATAAAAAGACAAGAAACTGGATGCTTAGCAAAATCCTGGATGTAAATTGTTTTTTTTTTAAAGTTGCAACTATGTTTTAAGCTACTGAGTTGATACCTAAGCTCAAGTTTTAAACTTTCTGAGTTTAAAAAGTTCATAAAAAGACTATTGAAAAAAACTTTTGAATTCCTACATTTTTAAAGCATGCAAGAGCAGATTTAAAAAAGAGCAAAAATAACACCTAACACTCACTAGCTTTATTACTAAATGCTATTTAATTTAATCATAATTAGTCATTCTTGAGATTTCTTAGCAAAACTTTTGGTTTAATTAACCTTCTATTTATATCCTGTTTTGATACATGTTTTACAAGAGCCATATTAAGTTCCTCTTTTGTGAAGCACTTAGCATTTTTCCTTGTCACTGTAGATGCTATTATCTCCAATTTTTTTTTAAACATATCATTATTGTTTACTGTTTGTTTTTTAAAAAAAAAATAATGCACTCTTTTTTTTTTATTCTATATGTTTTAATTGATTTTCAAAAAAAAGATTGATAAAGAAATAAAAATTTTACTGCCTGAAAAATAAATGAAAAAAAAAAATCCAGTTTAAATTTTAATTTTATTCTATTATAGCTAAGCAAAGATTCTATAACAGTAAAGTAATTTTACTAATTAAGATTTTATAAGCATCTTTACAAACAAGAAACACACAAGACAAGAAAGTGTATGCCAAAGTTGAAATATGTCCGCAAAACTTTTTTTATGCAACAATAAAGTGCTCTGTATTTAAGATGAACAACCGTTCAAAAATTTCAATTCTAAATGTTTACTTCATGAAAACCAGATCAAATCCATGTCAAATCATCCAGACTATGACATCATTATACCTTTAGAATAATTTTTAGTTAATAACTATATTTATTTTTTTTCAGGCAAAATAAAGATTTTAATATGGCAAAACTAATAAAAGAAAAACATAAGTAATCCCAGGCCAACAAAGATAATGATTTAGACAGATCTAGACAGGTTAATGTATGAAATCAAAAAAAAAAATCAGTTACAGACTCTGACCATCATAAAGTGTAATAAAAACCAAAATCTAACTAGAATCATGGACACATAAGAAGATTTCTTTGGAGGGTCTGAGTATCTTGTTAGAGCTACACCAAAAGTTAAAGATGAACAAGGATTCTATCAGGAAGAAAACTTGGAAATCCTGTTTCACCAAAACAGTTAAACTAGTAATTGACTTCTAAGTTATAAGTTTTCACAAATGATGCTAGGGCAAAAAGACTTTGTAAGCATTCAGAAGAACCATAATGAGGTTCAAGAGAATCACTGGAGCAAAAGTTAATGCTCACTTTACCCAAGTGTGCTTTAATTTAAAGAGGATACATTTCTCAGACAAAAATATTTTTGTCTACAAATATCAGGATGATACAATTAGATATATCAAAGGAAATCAAAATGATGCATTTGGTTTTAAGTACTACTTGGATGACTATGCATCACAATTTAAAAACTTTAAAAACATTATTAACCTTTAAACAGATTATAGATTTAAATATAATAAACTCCTTTTTTAAAGACAAAATAAATGGAATCTGTTTTAATTTTTTTAAAAAAGAGAAAGTTGACCAAACTTGAGCACAATTAGCACAAAGATATTTGCTTAAAAGAAATGTTTCTGACACAAGGATAAATTAACTGGACTCATCTTATTTTTTGCAAAATAACATATTTTGGACATGATTTCATGTAGCAGATTACCCTAAGAGTATATGATTCACAGGTGTTATGAGTGTCCAGGTAATAGGAAAGATCTTTAGTTGTTTTAAAAACCAACTAAAGAATGAACTTAAATGATAAACAAGTTAATGACATTATTTTTATGCAGCTAGTTACAACACATCAAAGTAACCAACAGTTCATTTTATGTGCAAAATTTAATGGCACGGCAGTGCATTCATAAATATCCCACCATTATACAATGGGAAATAGCATGGTTTAAGTTTGAGAAAGTTATCATTATTAAGTAGCTGATAGTGGATTTTATTGTTAACACACGCAATTTGATCAATCTTTGAGATTTCACTCATTAATGTTTCAAGAAGTACTGGACTTTCTGGTCCTTGAAGAATTGAAAATCATTAAAAGAACCAAAATTTTATGGAATAACGTGTTTTATGGAATAACGCATGGTCGTAGAGTGTTAGATTCTGTAAACCAAACCAAATGTGTTGGAGTTTTGAAAGAAGACCAAGAAATGATATTAATAATTAAAGAGGATATTGAAAAAGAGAACTGATTTTTATCCTGGGAAGATGAACCTTCTTGGATGTAAGCATATTTTGATGGACTAAATTTAACTTCATAATGACTGATAAGGAAAGCTTAGATTATCAAAATATTAGATTAGACACTAATTTAATACAATGTTGTCCTATTTGTCATGTCATGTGCTATGGCAATTCACTACTACATACTTAACTTAGGAAGAATTTGACAAATACTGCAAAGAAACTTACAAAAATTCTTCAATTTACAAAGTATTAGAACATGATAGCAAAATCAGAAAGTAGGAAAGTCAACTGAAGAGTTTGGATTCTCAAAAGGCGTAAAAGATTATTCCAGCATTTAAAAAAGTTAATATATATCAAAAGGACTTTTAGTGCAGCTTCACTAAAAAAATTAACAATGTATATAACCAGCTTTATGATGTGCAACCAGCTTTATGATACTGTGTTCCAATCTCTTCAGGGAAATAAAAAAAGGCTTAAAATGTGGTAAAAAGAGTTTTTTCAACTTTTTAAAACATATATATCCACCAACATAAATGTGATCATCAAACTACTTCTCAATAAAAAGACTTTTTTAAATCATAAATTTAAGCAAATGTCTGACAGTGAGCTTTGTTGCTAACACCCCTAACAAGACTTCCCAATATTAGGATTTTACTCATTACAGCTTAAAGAATTACCAGACTTTTAGTCTTTTTAAAAATTCAGAATCAAGAATAGAACCAAAAGTTTATGGGATGACATCTCTTAGAGTATTAGTTCTCTATACCACTTATATTAGAGTATTTTAAGAAAAACTAAGAACTAAAAATTAGGGAGGAAGTACAAAAAGAGAACCAATACATATGTTGTGAAGATTGACTTAAATTGTGATTATGATTACCAGAAGTTTAGACACAAAATTTGTAACCCTAATTGTGAAAACCACCCAGGGAAAACATACAAGGAGAAACTTGTTTGACATTTTCATTCAATCTATGAATACTTCAGACCCACTGATTAGTTTAGCTTCATTTGCTTAAATATTAAAAAACAAGAAAACTTCAAGATAGAGTTGAAAGTTTGTTTGTGAATTTTCACAAACAACTAATATGAAATCAAATGAGCTTTTACTATTACCACTATAAATTAAAAGAATGATTTAGAAGAAGTATATTTTATTGTCGATTCAGTTGAATTATAGATTATCTTGAACTAGATAAAGATGTAGACAAGAAATGCGCTGAAATCAACTCAATTGCTTTTAAACTGTATATCATCATAAGTTTGCTGACATTTGTTTATTATATAAATTTAGTAAAGAAAATAAAGAATTAACAAATTTTGGATTTTGTGTTAAAGATAATGTAGATTGCTTCAAAGGTGTTTGTTGAATAAACCACTTTTAAAAACATTATGGTTTGTGGATGAAAAATATTAAAACTCAAAATAATTCACAAGTGAATTTAAGTATTATAATTTATTATAATTATTTTAACATTAACATAACTGTTACTCAATAACATACACATATGCTTACCTAGAAATATCATTTTCTAAACCTTCTTGCATTCATGTAAAAAAAAAAAATCCATACCATATAATGGTTTAAAAATATGAAAAACCATCCTGCCTATTAAGAGTATTTTTATTAAAAAAACAAAAATCAAAATTTTAAATAAAAAATCATTTAAACTTAAAAAAAATCATTTTTATTAAGCTTGAAAACTCTAACTCAACATTTAACATTTAGCAGATTAAAACATTTAAAGAATTCCAACTAAATACATATTTTTGAAATCAACATAATAAAACAAATTATAAAGTTAAGATTTCCTCAGTTCTGAGAACTGAGGAAATGCGAGAACGTCAAGAAATTGCATAATAACAAAAAATCTAAAAAACTACCATTTTTTTCTTCGGAAGAAGGCTTCATTAGTATTACTTTCTTACATCCAAATGACATATCTAATAGAAATATTTATTAAAAATGACATTTATAAATCTTTTTATTAAAAAAATTATTTTGTTAAAAAAAATTATTTTGTTAAAAAAATTATTTAAAAAGCCTAATATTTTAAGAAAATAACTTTTCAAAATGAGGTTTTTTAAAGTGAATTTTAACTTGTAATTTTCTGAAGAAAGATAAGCAAAAACAACAAGAAACTCACCTAAGAAGGATATATCTTTTAAAGCATCATTTCTTTTCATAACTTTTAGAGAATTCTGAATGCAAATTCTGTAATCCTTTGGATGCTGTTGATAAAGTTTCTTTAAGAAATATTCAATTTTAGACTTTTCTCTTGTCAAATGATCATAACCTTTTTGATCAGTATCCACATCATGATCTATTTGATCAACAACAACATCCACATCATTAAAACCAGTGCCACGTGCAAATATTTTCCATTCTGATGCCACTTTATCTTTTAAAATACTCACTACTCTAGCATCCATTCCTAAATAAAAATTGTTCATTGTCTAGTATGTTATGATTCTACCATTTGTATGACCTTGTTTTTAATGATTTTCAATCAACAAACATACATTCTAATGTGTTTCATTATCACTTTTAGTACAAACTACAAAGTACAGAGGTTTAACTGACACAGTAAATCATTGAGTCACAGCTCTCATCAGCATGAACTACCTGAAAATGAAATAAGTGCCCAACAACTTATGCTCTATAAATTTTATTTAAATGAAGGACTGACTATCAAAACTGAAACTAAAAAACTGACATTCCAAATTCCCAAGCAAAATTAAGTCATAGATTTTTATTAAGATATAGGTTAGTGACACTCCAACTACTGCAAAAAAAAAAGCTATATCAGCATATTTTTGACTCAAAATAGCAAATAATTTTATAAAATTTTTAAATTTTATAACAGTGTTAACAAAATACTTAAAAGAAAAAATCTGAAGCTACAAAGGATATGGTGTCAATTTAACTTTCTTTGGTTATAAATCTCTATGGTTGTTTATTCAGTTTATCCATATAATAACTAAGCTATGATAAGAAATATGACGAAAATTTGTCAGTAAACTTATGTCAGTGTTTCCTGTAGCAATTCAAATATTATTCAAACATCAAGTGCATATTTCTGTATATTTTGAATCATTTTGCTAATTAAAATAAAACTTTTCTCATAATAATAACTACATGTACCAGCACAAGACTGATTTATTTTGATATCTTTTATGTTCAGAATTTTTCTAGGCATATGATTGTAGTGTTTGTGCTATTGATAATTTGTAAAGAACATGATGATCTTGCTGCAATACTTTTGCCATGCTTGTAGATTTGACATTTTATGGACTTTTATTATAATTAACAATTTTTTACTAGCAAATTTAAAGGAAAGCAGAGGTTGAAAATACTTCTCCAAAGATAAGAGATTTTAAATTAATTATTAACAAAAATTATTTTAAAAATTCAATAATTTAAAAAAAACAACTTTTCAAAACAAGGTTTTCTATTAATTTTTTCTAACTTGTAATTATTTGAAGAAAGACAAACAAAAACTACAAGTAACTCACCCAAGAAATCTATATCATGTAAAACATCATTCCTTCTCATAACTTTCAAAGAATTCTGAATGCAAGTTCTGTAATCATTTGGATGTTGTTGATAAAGTTTCTTTAAGCAATATTCAATTTTAGACTTATCTTTCATCAAATCATTGTGACCTTTTTGATCAATATCCACATCATAATCTATTTGATCAACAACAGCAGCCACATCATTAAAACCAGTGCAAAATGCAAATATTTTCCATTCTGATGCCACCTTATCTTTTAAAATATTCACTAATTTTGCATCCATTTCTAAATAAAAATTATTTATTGTCTACTATGTTATAAATAATTCAATTAAAAAACATATTCATTCAAATGTGTTTCATTATCACTTTTAGTACAGACTACAAAATACAGAGGTTTAACTGATACTAAAAATCATTGAGTCACAGCTCTCATCAGCATGAACTACTTGAAAATAAAATAAGTGCCCAACAACTTATGCTCTTTAAACTTTATTTAAATGAATTGAAACAAAAAAACTGATACAAATACTTTCTCCTGTACCAACCAAATTGTGAATAAGATGCAAATATGAGGATGAATGAAACTGAATGCAACAGCACTTACATTTGGTGACATAAAAATGTAAAATTCTTGATAATTTCTTACAAATGTAAAAAACAAGCAGAATAATGTTAATTGAAGAAGACTTATATGAATGAAGTTTTCATGAAAAAGTCAACAGTTTCTACTTAAATGTTTTTTTCAGTAAAATACCTGCATATATAAATGTAAATTAGATTTACACCAGTTAATATGCTAACCACAAGAAATGACAAGGAGTAACAACCCTTTGTTTAAAATACAAGAACATAATAAGTTGCAAATATTCAATCAAACCACCCATCTCTTTAATCAATAAACTCAACACATGCTTTGTTTATTAGTTGTTTTAACTGATGTGTTACCCATTAAACCTAGTGTGTCAAAAGAATATTCTAAGATTTATAATGTTTAATGTACAATAATATTCAATAAAATAAATCTGAAAATTTAATAAGTTCAAGTCTTAACTCTGGACCAGGAAAGAAACGATACTAATATTGTTATTATAACTAGAGTTTACACTGAAGAGAAAGAGCAGCCACCACATTGAGATTGTCTCAGATGATGACCCAATATGTCAAATGTGTGCAGACATGGATAAAATGGTGAATGCTTTGAGAGAAAAATTGAAAATCAATTATTTCACTGAGTTCTTACCATTTTTTAAAATCTCATTGCGTGCTTCCTCAATTTAAAACCCATTTCCCAACATTTTGTATATGAAACGGTCAGACGAGAAACGTGTGATGCATTTTACGACTTTCAATAAATATTTTGTAGAAAAAATTAAATATTGGACCAAAATTCATGGAAGTATTTTTCTTTATATTTAACATATATAAGGCATTATATTTAACAATTTGAAGCTGCTTCACTGGAATTCACTGTGATTCAAAAATACATTGTTTTAATATTATTACACATTTTTCTATAAATTTTATAAAGTTTTTTTATGTTTTGCAAATTATAACATAAGGTATTTAACATGACCGCATACATTTAATATTATGATTGCATACATTTAATAACATGACTGCATACATTTAAGAACATGACTGCATACATTTAATAACATGACTGCATACATTTGATATGTTGGGTCGTCATCTTTGACAATCTTTTCCATACTTATGCAGATGCTACTAATAATATTATACATATAACATGTTTTATAAATATAATAACATAACTTATATTAACACATAACGAAGAGAAAAAAAAATGTTATAATTGAGTAACTTGATGCTAAGAAAGATAAAAGAAAAGCTTTTCAATAGTCTCTTTTAAAAAGGCTGGAATTAAGATATATTACAACGAAAAATATTTGAAAAATAACTTTTTTTTCACAGGAAAAAATTTTCTCTTCAGCCGCCACATTTTTTTAATTAAGTTTTATGAAATGTACGCAAAAAGCCAAAAGAATGTAAAAACAATTTTCAAAAATGATACAATCAAAAAGTTTTATCTTTCAACTGCTAAAAAGCAAATTTTATATCTAAGCTTTTAGAAAGAAAAAAGAAAATAATTACAGAAAACAAATAAAAAATTAAATATTTCATGTTTAATTTAAATTTTTTACTCATCATTTAATTTAAATGTTCTTTTAATTTTTTCAATTTAATTTAAATATTTTACTCATGATTTCTACTCTCATACTAAAGAAACCATATTGTCTCTGAGGAAGAAATTCTAACATTTTTTATTTGTAGCTGCTGTCTGGAAGATTCATTTTTTAATGCTTGGAGCGCTAAATTTTAAAGCTGTTCATCTGTTTTTTAAAAAAGTTGCTATGTTATATCAAAGTTATTAGTGCCCAGGACTTGATGAGGTTTTTAAATAAAGTGGGAACTTTTGGAAATGTTCCTCGTTTTCTTTTGATAATTGACAAAAATTCTTTTATTGATTTCAACTTTTGAGAAGTTTTCAAATTAACATGATTTAAAAACCAACTCTTTGATTTCTTTTAACCTGCAATCTTTTCTTGTTTAAACAGCAACAAGAGAAAATCTGCGTACAACTATGGTATTCGGAGTGCACACTGCAATGAAACTGCAAGTTTGGTTGAATTTACATGCAAAATTATATTTACTAATAAAATCAAAGCATTCCATAGAATCCGAAATCAGAATAAAAGTTTAAGCCACTTTTTTCAGAACTTCAACAAATTTTGCGCCATTGAATGATAATATTTTGACAGAGTCAACATCGCTTCTTATGTTGTTTTTGTAGATGTAAAACGGCCCTAAACAATAGAAGTGTAAATATCAAGTCATTTTTAGCAAAGTTGAGATGAGCTTGAAATGAGTTTTTGAGTTTTTAACACAAAACTCTTATTTCAACTTTAAAATCTTAAACTTTTTTTTAAAATTCAAAAAAAAGTTTTATTGTTCTTTTGGAGAATAAAATTTTTATTAACTTTTAAAAAAAGGGGGAAGAGGGTTCGATAATTTTTGTTAACTTTTAACTTCTTTCGATAGAGTTTTTTTGAAAGTGAATATTTGTAAATTGATTGAAATAACTTACAAATATATGATAACTCTTTTAGGTAAATAAAATAACCTCAGCCTAAATCCATCATTTATTCAATCGTCGTTTTCAAAAATTATTTATAAATTTAAATAAATTTCTCAGAACTTCTTCATCTATGTTTTTCAAAACTTAAAAACTTTGATCATCTAAGGAACTAGTAAAAATTGTAAATCAAAATTTTGGCTAATGTTCTTCAATTCTCCAATGGAGAAAAGTAGGTTGCGTAATTAAGGCCTTTAAAATACGCAGATTTTCTTGACTTTTTCTGGTAGCATTAGTTAAACGTAGCTCCCTCACTTTAAAAAGTATTGTGTGGGCCATGAGTATTATTTCCTCGGCTCAAAAAGAAAAATCGTCAATGGCGCATCTAAAAGTATTTTCGTTTTACATATAAAACAAAATAGAGTGTGTATATACGTTATGTATATTGAAAAATATCAAATATTTTTCTCAGCAACTTCTTCTCCACAATTAAAATGATTTCGTTCATTTTTTTCTAGCGATGGAAATGTCATGGTGGAAAACTTACATTAGTTAGTACTCTTATACTAAAGAAACCTCGAAATGCTTCTTTAGTACAAAAGTAGAGTTTTGTAATAAAGTTACCTCAAAGGAAGAAATTCTTATATTGCTTTTTTATTTGTAGTTGCTGTCTGGTAGATTAACTTTCTAACCTTTAAAGTGCTAAATTTTTAAGCTGTTTAGGTTTTTTTAAAAAAAGTTAATAAAAAAGAAAAAGAAATTCATGATAAAAATTTTCCCATATATATGTGTTATAATAACAGAAGTTGTCAACGTTTTTAGTGCAGAGGATTTGACAAGATTGAATTTAAAAAAAAGTGGGAACTTTTGGACATGTTTCTCTTTTTCTTGTTGAAAAATCGGTGAGTTTTGTAATATTGATTTCAGCTTCTAAAATGGTTTTAGAGTGAGCATGATTAAAACCAACTCTTTGATTTTTTTTTAACTTGCAATCTTTTCATGATTAAACAACAACAGGGGAAAATCTGTGTACACAGTGGCTTACTTAGGGTAAATAGCGCCTGGGGCAAACACCGATCTCGCGCCCCTCCTCCCCCACATAAAGTGCTTAATTACAATTTTTTAACAAATGATAACACAAACTTTTAATAAAACTTTATTATTCATTATAAATAAGCAATTTGTTGATGTAACATATATTACAAACTTATTTTTCTAGCTTTAATTGCTGCAAATTTCTTAATGACATTGTCAAAATCAATTTCTTCGGTAATTTCTCGCTCTATGCTTAGTAAAGCGAGATCACAGAGACGGCTTTGGCCCATCGAAGCTCTCAAGTAAGAGTTAATCAGTTTAAGTTTACTGAATGATTTTTCACAACTAGCTACAGACAAAGCTATTGTTAGCAATAATTGCAATGCTATACGCATATTAGGGAAAACGTTTTCGTCTCCATATTCAACTATAAACATAAGTAGTTGCTCGGGACTTGATATTTTTTCCTTACGGCTAGTAAGCAGCACTCTACAGTCCGAAATTTCTTCGTACAGTTCTCGTCCGTCCACATCAGAACTGTAGACTTCGCCAAATTTTTTACATCGATCTTTTAAGTGACTGATTTCCGTATTGAAACACAACCCTTACACATCAAGAAGAAATCCAAATTTTTCATCAATTTCCATTAATCGAACGCTTCTTGCTTTCAATTCATTGAAAAGACGGTCGACAGTCCCTTTTATTACCCTTTTCATTTCTTCTTTTGCTGTTAACTCAACATCTCTATACATTTCGCCATCCATTCTTTTTTTTCTTCTTTGACGTCTTTTAAATTCAACACCCCATTTGTTGCAAATTTGAACTCCTTTTTTTATTGAGTCATTAACTAAGACTTCTCTCTCACTTTGGAAATAATCTTGGAGCGATTTCAAATCTAAAGCTGCATTATGAAAATTCATTTTAGGGTCCTGCAACTTCTTTTGAACACGGTCAATTCGGCCAAGAATCTTGTTCAAAAACCCTAGCAATGTGAGAAAGTCATACGTTAAAATTCTATTATAAAGCTGCTTTGCATCGCTTTTCGTTTCATTTGACGTGCTTTCGTCTACCATTAAGTTCTGAAGAACTTCCACTATTTCATCAATGTAGGTGTTTACAGGTTTTACTGATTCTGTTTTGGCGCTCCACCTGGCATCGGAATCGGACTTCAAAGTAATAGGTACAGCACCTTTAAGTTTTTGACATTGTTGAGTTTATCTTGAGAAAAAAACGTAAAGCGCAGCGATGGTTCCAAAAAAATTAACCATCATTACTTCTTCTTTAGCCGCATGTACGCCTACCAAATTAAGACTGATTGTCACAATTGACAAATATCGCAAGGTTGTTTTTTTCCTTTATTACTTGATGCACACAACTCTTGTGGCCAGCCATAACAGCAGCATTGTCATAGCATTGCGACCTGCAATTTTCTACTTTTAATATCGTCTTTTTCTAATTGCTCCAATATTGTTTGAGCTAAACTAGCTGCATTCTTATTGCTGAGTTGGATAAAGACAAGGAAAGATTCTTTTACATATACTGTTTTTTTCCAACAACCAAGCCTCTTTTGCGCCCCTTTCAGGTTTGCGCCCATGGCACGTGTCCTGCCTGCCCTACCCTAGTTACGCTACTGTATATATATATACATATATATATATATATATATATATATACATATATATATATATATATATATATATACATATATATATATATATATATATATATATATATATATATATATATATATATATATATATATATATATACATATATATATATATATATATATACATATATATATATATATATATATATATATATATATATATATATATATATATATATATATATATATATATATATATATATATGTGAGGAGGGAAGATGAAGAAAACTGTAAACATTATCTTTAAGTTTTACCCTACTCAAACACGCTACATTCGAACGAGGAAAAGAGTGAGTCAACCAAAAAAACATCAGGTGGACACACATATCTTATAACATGAAAAATGAATAAGTCACACCATAAATGATTAAAACTGTTTCGCAAACACGACTTGAAACACAATGATATGATTTTAATTAGTAAAGTTCTAGAAAGTTCTATAGCCACTCTGATATAAAGACTAATAAAAAGAAAACTAGTAAAACTTGTTTTAAAGAATACCATGACTAAGCAGTTGAAACTAAAGTACTGAACGAACTTGAAGAAAAAGAAATCTATTGTCTAGACAAGAATTCAAAATAACACTTTCGGACAGATAGAAAAGGAACGGTTGAGAAAATCTTTTAGATTTTTTTTGTGATTTTTTTGAGATTATTTTTGGGGAGGTTTTAGTAGATTTTCTTGAGGCGTCTCTTTTTGAGATGTTTTCGGGAAAATTTTGATGAAGTGTTTTAAAGAGAGTTTTTGAAGAAGTATTGAGAAAGAGTTATGAAAGATTTTTAAAGAGAATTTTAAGAGAAAGAAAAAGTTTTAAGAGATTTTAAGAGATTATATGAGAAAAGAATTTAAAAGAATTTTAAGAGATTTTAAAAGAGGATTTTATGAGAAAAGAATTGCAAGAGATTTTAAAAGAGGATTTTATGAGAAAAGGATTTTTGAAGATTTAAAGAGAATTTAATGAAAAGAATTTATGAACAATTTAAAGAGGAACTTATGAGAAGGATTTGCTAAGGAATTTGTATTGTAAAGTATTTGAGTAACTTTCAATTTGTGTTATTATAAGTATTAATGTATTGTTATTTGTATGAGTTAATATTAAGAGAATATATAAATTGATGAGAAATAATTGAGAATAATTATTAAGAAAAATAAGTAAGAGAAGGAAAATCAGTAGTAAGTATTTTTATTTTTGTTTTCATTTTAAGTAAGGCAATATTATTATTATTAATATTTTTATTATTGCTTTATTTGAGTTAAGAATTGTTATTAAAAAGTCTGATGATTAAAAAGTCTATCGCGCTTTTACCACATCTGCGTTACACACTGACAGTCCTACCTCACATTCTATCACTCTCTATATTTGCGCTACCATTACACTTACATAGAACCAACCACCACAGTCACATTTAATAATCACATTTAACATAATTAATAAAATACAAATTTAAAATAAAAATCCACTACCCTCACACTCACATCGCTGTTTTCATTATCGCTGTCCCACACTTTTGCATCACTCAATATACACTGAACACAACATAAAAATAATAAATAAAAAAGAAAAAATAAATAAAATCCACCGCCCTCACAATATATATATATATATATATATATATATATATATATATATATATATATATATATATATATATATATATATATATATATATATATATATATATATATATATATATATATATATATATACACACACACACACACATTGGCACGAGAAATGCAGAAATTATATAACTATAGTTTCAAGAATTTTCAAAAATTAAAATGGACCTTGATAACACTGATGTCATCAAATTTGAAACAATCAAGCTTGCAAATCATAGAAAGTAATTGAACAGAGCTTGGATTTCAGACAACAAAAGTGACTAGTTCATACTTAGTCAAATTTCATTTTGTACAACTATACATTTTCCAAGAACATGAATTATCTTAGCAATAAACAAAATTGTTTTTCTATGTTAGGAAAAAGTTTGGGATATCAAAGTAGAATTTAAAAAATATTTTTGAAAAATTTGAAGCTAATGGCATAAAATTTATATGAAATCCTGGTCAAATGCTACATACACAGAGTGTACAGAAAGTTTACACGAGGGAAAATATTTTATGATACAGATGTATCTTTTTGATGATAAAATTTTCAAAACAAAAGCTTTTTTAAAAATTTTTATCAAGTAATCCTTAGTAAGATTTATCTAATAAAGCTAATAAATTTATCTAATAAATCTAATAAAAATATTTTGCTATGGAGTTTTATAAATTTATATATATAAAAAAACAAGAACAAGACAAACTATAAAATTGGTTTTACAAAAATTGGCCATTTTATTTAAACAAATTTAATTTATTCGAAAGAACTTTATAAAAAAATGATAAATTAACATTTGAAGTAGTTCACTTTTGCTTTCATTCATAATTGAATGCCATAAGGCGTGGATTCAACAACCTCATGCAACAATCCTTTGGCGATTCTGTCCGAATCTTTAATAACTGTTGTTTAAGATTTTCGACTGAAATTATATTTCTCATATTTTCCATCAATCCAACTCCATACATGATCAATAGGATTTAAATCAGGCGATTGAACTCACCAAGGAATAATAATGTACCTTTCTCATTGAACTCTTGGAACGGCATCAACAGTTTTAAAAAAGAAATCATCAAAAAGTAAAATTTGTTAAAATTGTTAACCGCTTAGAATACGTTCGTTCAACAACATAAAACTATGGCCCTGCTGAAGTTAGAACTCAAAAAATAAAAAGTCTTGAAAAAAAAAGAAGCGCAGTATGAAGTATGGCACTACCCTGCTGAAACTTCAATTTTTGCTTCTTCCAGAAAACAATGGTGTCGACTGTTTTAAACACTTTCCTAGAGCATCTTTGTAGGTTTTTGTGATTCTTCCGGTAAATATACATTAATGTGACTTTGAACCGGTCTTTTACAGTCAAAAGATTTTTTAATGGCGATATATGAGCCTATGTCTTTGTTGAGTATCATCTTTCTCACTGTTTCTTTGTCAACTGTACCATTCTTTAAAGACGCATTGAATTCTCTGGTTAAACTACAAATACTTATCTTAGATTTTGATCGAACGTTTATTTCCAGCTAAAAACTGGTCAATTACCAATAGAAGAGAGGGAAGTGTTTCAAATGCACAAAAAAAGGCGCCAATAAATAGAGGAACTCTTACTCTAATTAATAAAAAAAAAGATTTAAAAAAATCTGTTTGCTTTGACAATTTCATTATTAAAAAACTAAATCGATATAAAAAACTTGTACTCGTGTAAACTTTCTGGACACACTGTATTTAACACTCTGCATGTTTATTAATGGTTATCAATTTTTGGTTATAAACGGTTATATATGCATGCATTAAAGTTTAAAAAAACAATTTACAAAGTTTATTTGCAGAAAAAAATTTCATCTAAAAGGAATTTTTTTACATCACCACGGAGGATTATCCACATGCAGTTTGGATGTGATTTTTTTAAATCTAATCAAAAACTCTTCGCTTCATAAACACTTTACAATCGCCCTATGAATTGCTACAGAATCTGTGCACCATTTCATTAACATTTTGTCTATCTTTTTTAAAGTGTTTAGACAAATTTTTTTTAACGCCAATAGACTTTTTTTAAGCATTTTACACTGATTTGGGTTTAAAAAAACGTAAAATAAAATACGTTAGGGTTTATAAGTGTTTCAAAAAACGTTCAAATAAAATGACAATTTGAGTTTTAATGAATTCACATTTGTAATAAAATACACTAATATATTCAAAAAAAGAGTGGAATTTTCATTATAAAACAGATCACTAACAAATTGTTCTACAAAACACAAGTTACATTAATAATTTTAATGGTAAATTTTAATCGATTGTTGTTTTTTTATTTATTCTTAATTTTTCTAAGCTTTGTTTTAGGGCTTTCTCATCAAAGTTGTACTTTGTTTGTTTGTGATTTTAAAAGTGCATCAACATCAATTTTGAATTTAAAATTTTATAAACTATAACGCCCCCCCGCAGGTTTCTATTGTAGGTGTTGTTGTTGCTGATTTTTGCTAACGCCAATAGACTTTTTTAAGCATTTTATGCTGATTTGGGCATTCAGGAGTTTAAAAAAAAAAAAGTGAATTGAACGGCAAAACCAGACGTACGCGACGTTAAAGATAAATGGACAGTTCAAACTTTAACGAACTTACATTTGTAATAAAATACAATTGTATATTAAAAAAAAGAGTGGAATTTTCATTTTAAATTTTAGATCACTAACAAATTGTTATACAAAACACAAGTTACTTTAATAATTTATTTTAATGATGACTTTTAATCGAACTGTTGTAAAAAAAAATTTTTTTTAAGTCTTATTTTGCGATTATTTTCTTTCTCACCAAAGTTGTATTTTTTTTTGTTCGTGATTTTAATAGTGTCAATGCCAATGACAAAGGTAAGCACGTTAAGCAAAGCTATATTTAATCAAAAACCAAAAAGGCAACAGTAAATTGGTTTTGAATATCAAAAAAGAGCAAAATCAATAGCAATTTGTGTGCATCATAATCGTAGCTTAAAAAACCTTCGGGCGATTGAAAGTAGAGCTCGTCATGGAAACTCACTCATTGGAATATTGTGGATCTAGCGTCTATAGGATTTAAATAAACGTCATATTCGGACTACATTTTTGGCATGGAGGGAGCATGAGGATGAGGAGGAGGGCATAGTCTTGATAAGAGGGATTATTGGTTTGAATGAGGAGTTGAAAGCAGCATCGTGATGCTAAAAAAACTTATAGCGCAGCAGCTAAAATAACGTTTTTTTTTAGAAGAGTCAACAATGATTCTTTGTTTTTTTAGGAATTTGAAACGGTCACGTGCATGTTCAAACTCCTAATTTTTTACAGACAAGCGTTAGAATCAGGCAAGGGAATGTCATCGGGTCCCGTTCGGCCGCTAAACAGGAAATTTCAAAAACATTTTTGAAATTTCCTGTTTAGCGTTTTTGACTTACTCACCGTTCAGGTCCCGAAACTTATTTAAAGATTTTAAAATTTGCGAAAATCGCTAAAAGCCACTAAATTAAAAACGGTACTAAATAACAATTATTTAAGCTGAGAGTAAATTAAACAACATGGGTATTTAATTAAAGTCCACAATTAATTAAACAACATGAGTAAATGAAAGAGGTAAAATAATGTGAAATTAAATGCAGTTTTGATACGAAAAGTTAACTTTCTAAACACATGAGTTGCTTTATCATCATAGAATAAGTATAGCATTTTCACCTTAGAATTTTTACCAAACACTGATTACAAAACAAACATTTAAAGTTTGGAGGTTCGGATTAAAGCTTACTGATTCGGAGACTATTTTCATGAGTTTTTTAACAGAAATAAATTGAAAAAAATCTAAACCTAGTTTTAAAAAATCATTTTCGACCAATTCTTTGTATTCTTAAATGCCATACATGTCATCCATAACGTTAAATGAAACAACAGGGCTTCCTCGATGTCATCATCTGGTTCCTCATTTGAAATTGATAAAGAGCTTTTTTTTTCTGAGCAGTATTTGAGCAACATTTTTCTCTCAAACTGAGAGTAGTTGCTCTTGATGAAGAGCAGTTTTTCAGCCTTTAGAGGATCCATGCAATTTCTTCCCTTCGTGACTGTCTGGCCGGAAGCCCTGAATAAGCGCTCTAAGGAGGCAGAACTTGCGGGAACTCTTAGGATAGTGAAGGCAGCCTTGGAAAGAATTGGATTTACGTTCCGTTTTGTCACTCAGAACTGCATTGGCATTCCCATCCATGCAGAAACTGCCTTAACATCATTTTCATAGACAAAAAGCTCTCCTTTCAATCAAGTCGCGCTCTTCTTCTTCTTCTTTGGATGGATGAAGCTCAAAGAGAAGCATCTAAGTTTTGAATGCCGAAACCTGTCATCGACGAGGAATGGTTCAACCTTGGAGTCATCTTCCTCACTTTTGCCGAACAAACTTGACAAGAACTCTTTGACAGCTTCTTCAGGATCCTTGGCCAACTTCTGGAGACTGAACATAGCTTCTTTGAACTTGGCTTTCAAAAGTTTTCCGTGTTTTGGTCTGAAAAATATAAAAGATATAAAAAATAAAACTTTTATGGGAAAAAACACTTTAAGGGTAGAAAGTTTTTCATACTTAAACCAATTTTTACTGAGTTTACGTCCTAATAATTACATCTATTTTCATTTTTAGAATTATTCGCAACTCTTCCCTCTCCTTTAATCATTCGCATCATGAACAGCTAATGAGCTCCATTATGTATATGAAACAATGTATAACCAATGTATAACCTGTTTTTTCATGGAGAGGCAGGTCATCTGGATCTGAAGATGGTGTTGGATTTTCTTTTTTACATTCACATCCTTCTTTGTTTTCAATATCAACATCGCCTAGACTTTGTGATGGCAGAGCACTTGACTGGCTTGCTAACATTTTTGAAATGCTTTTCTCTAAAAATCGGACGTGTCTAACCGATTTTAGTTTCAAAATTTTAAAATTAAAACCTATCAAACATCATTTCAAGAAACGGAAAAGGAAACAATTCTGAAAATACACAATGATGCTTTACGATCGCTTTTGCTGGTTTTGGCCTACCTTGGATTTTTTGTAACAATCAATCAGAATCGAGCATTTCAACTAAATGGTGAGAGTAATTTTGCCAAACGGATGACGTGAATTGCATGAGGAAATATATTAAATTTTGTTTAGCTGCCAAAAGGCCGAGTGAAAACGTGATTATTACGATTTTATGGTTAAATTCTATTTTCGGTAATATTTTTAGAAATATCAAGTATTTTTGAACAAAATGGACCTTTTTCACACATAATATGACAACCCCACTGGACCAAAATGGACGTTTTTCACAGAATACACAACAGATCCGTTCGAGAATTATCATTTTAATGGGTAATCGGGTTCGGGTACCAATAATATCAGTAACTTTTGGGTACCGATTACTTAAATGACCCGAAAGATTGAGTCAGGCATGAAAAATTTCAAATACCCGATTTATTGGCGTTATCGGGTAATACCCTTTCGGGTAATCGGAGTCCCATAAAATTCTTTTTAGCAATTATCGGTGTCCGATACCCGATCGGGTTGGGTCTCGTTCGGTTCCTATCAAGACCCGGACATTTCCTAGTTTGAGCTGGTGAAACTACTTGAGCAACTTTACGAATTTTTCGTTGTAAAGTAAGGAAGACCGGGGCTAGTTGCAACAAAGTAAGTTGCAACAATTCAGTTTAAAGAATGGTTTTATATATTTTTCCTAAATTTTTCTTAAATAATATAACTATAACTTTAACACGTCAGCTGTAAAAAACTTACAGTTATTAAATAAAAACTTGAAAAGTTATTGATATTTTTTGTCTTTCGATATAAAATTCTAAATTTCGTTTTTTAAGTTTTTTTCGGTTTTACTTTAAACATAGAGGTATATGACCATAATAATGTAACGGTAAGTTAAAAAAACCTTTTTCAAACACGAAAAGCTAAAAAAAATTGATTTTTTCAATATAAATAAATATATACCATGTTTAGAGTAATTATGATGCCTATGGGGTAAGTTGCATCAAATTGCTTGGGGTAAATTAAAATAAAATAGATAAATTAAAATAAAATAGGTAAATTAAAATAAAATAGACAAAATTTTGAACTTTTGATACCAAACTCTATTTACGAACTTTTATTTTAATTACGAAATAATATATTTAACGGCTGTTACTGTCAAAACTCTACGTAGTTTTGACTCACCAAACTTAAATTGTTTGTGCAGCAAATTTTATATTATTATTATATATTATTATTAAATAAATCATAAATTAGCTGCGGGTTTTGTTGATTTTGCGCACTTTTCGAGTTTTTTCTAAAATAATCAACACTTTTTTAATATAACAGCGTAGCAATAAATGAAAACAAAAATTTTATGATGAAGATAAGTTTATATAAGTTGTATATGTATTTAATATATATGAAGCATATACATATATATGTATATATATTTATGTATTACATATTATTTATATATAAATGTATCTCTTATCTATATTATTTATAAATTTTTATATACAAATTTCTACACAATATACATGTAACACTATATATTTATATCACATATTAATATGTTATATAAATATGTAAAATGTATAAATAATTCAAAAATTATTTATGAAATGAAATTTTAAGTAATGTAAAAAGAAAAAAAAACGATTTTCTTTTAAAACTTGAAACGCGGAAAAAAATGGAAAGATTTTCATTTGGAGTTTTTGTTGCGTTTTTCTCCAACATGATGCTATAAGAAAGTCAAATTACTAATTAAAACAATCTTAATGTATATTTTTTATTTACTATCTTATTTAATATAACTAGTTTAATATATTAATCTTATTTAGGAATCACAAATATAAATTTAAATATTAAAATAAGTTTATGTCACTTTAAAAAACTTTCAACACAGGTTAAGATAATACGACGAAATTCGAAAGAAATTCGACGGCATCATAAATTGCAAATTTGTTTTTAAAAAAACGTTAAAAGTTTTATTAAAATTAAAAAGTGAAATTTGTACTAAATAGTTCAAAATACGGGACAAATGTGGTAAAATAAAGGACACGGGACATTTTGTAAAAGTATAGCACTGTCCCGGCTAAATACTCGCAGATGATTTAAATATCGCGTGATATTTTTGATACAATAATTTATTTTTAAACTGAAATAAAAACATTTTCGCTTTCTATTTCTTTGCTGTGGCAACGAAAAATATTACAAAGTAAACGAATGTATGTCAATTTAAAGCGGTAACAGTCAAATAAAATTGTCAAAACGGTTGGAAATTATATTTTAAAAGTTCCACACGAAAAGCACCGTAAAAGAAGCCATTTCTTTTATGGTTTTGAAGAGAAAAAATATCAAAAAACCATTTTAATGTCACAAAAAAAAGATATAATAAACAACTTTTCTAATGTATAACTTTAGGCAAAGAAACATAAACTCATTGCAGTGGCAATGAGTTTATGTTTTTTTGCCTAAAGTTATACATTAGAAAAGTTGTACCAGGAAAAATATTGACTGTAACAAAAGTAAAACCAGAGAACCACAGCAACAGTGGAGTAGCTAGGTGACGGAGGACCTTTTTTTTTTTTTTTTCCTAAGATATAGATACCCTTCAAAAATTTAAAAAGTTTTGCTAGCAGAAATTGTTTAATTTGGCGGTGTTAATTTAATCTGATCTATTAAAGAATGATTGCTTGCTTTTAACGCCTGATACAGCTCCATTTCTTTCATTAAAAAAGTTTATAAACCATATGTAAAGTAATATTAATTCAACCAAGTACAACTTTTGTGTTTTGCTACACTTGCCACAGGTTCTCGGTTAATGACTTTTAGTTCTTATATAAGATCTCCTTGCTAATAAAAAGGTGATACTAACTATGTATTCAATATTATAAATGCACGGGGGTAAGCTTAGAGTTGTTTGAAAACTTGACAAACAGGATTTTGCAACACATAATTTGCCATTTTATTTCACTCCCAGTCAAAATTAAGTAACTACACTGCGAAATGTTTGACATTCTTACAAAAATTTATGAGCATGAGAGACAAAACCCTATAAAAACTCGGGTTTTTTTTAGCGAAAATTTTATTTTTCGATTTAGTAAAATTAGTTAAGCTACGACAGCGGCCAAAATTTGATCTAAAATTTTTCTGTTATTTTACATAAATATATATATATATATATATATATATATATATATATATATATATATATATATATATATATATATATATATATATATATATATTTTATAAATGTGTGTAGAAATTAATAATAAATGTAGTCCGAGTTGAATGTAGCATTTGCTTCACTTGCTACACCCTGGATCCGCTCCTGCATTGTATTAACTGAACTTGTTATCGCTTTTTCACTAAAAACCAAACTAATAGAAATATATTCTGCTCAAAACCGATTTTCACAACTACATAACAACAAAATCATAAAAACTTACTTCCGTCACTTCGTTCGTTCGGAAATTACTTTAAACAAGAAAAAAAACTTAGAAGTTAGCGATTTTCATCAAAGAAACAACTCAACTCCTGCGGCGATGTTCTCATTTGAAAAAGGTACGTTCGTTCACAGAGTTGTTTGAAAACTCAACCAGAGTGAGGGCTTTACTTGGAATTGAAAACTCAAACGTGGATTGTGGAAAGACAGTTTTCAATCTTTCTCTTCGCTCAATTTGTCACGGTACGCTTTATATATTCTCAGTTCTCCTGAGAATATTTAGAGCATCTCATGACAATTTTTTAAACCAAGAACGTGATTGAAGTATTTGTACTTTTTTTAATCGGAACTTTCAAACAAATTAAAAACACTTATTTTCAATTTCTTTAAAATTGAGAAACATTTGCTTTAAAATAAAATTCAAAACTCAATTCTTACCTCTCTTTCTAAAGTTATAAGAGCGACCTTTTTTGTTAACAAGAGTTTGCTTCTGTTAACTATAAACTCAAAATGTACAGAATGCAGGTAAAACCTTTTATTTTCAAGTGAAATTTTAAAGTGTGGATTTTCATTTTTAAAATTAGATCAATCTCATAAAGTAGTCAGTCTGACTAGAGGAGACCACATATTGAATAAGTGAAGGAATTAAAACCAGAAACAAACAAAAAATTGCGAATCTCTACATAATTTATTTCATTTTATCATCACATGTATGATACTATAAACATTTCCTATATATTACATATTACAACCCTAAGAGAACCATATACATCTCTTTCGACAATATTTTGCAACCTTATTACAAAAATAGATTTTTCTTTCGTTTTAAGGGTAATAGAGATTAACATTGAACTTTTTGTAGATTTTAAAATATTTTTACGATATTGCTGTCAGCGTGCGGTACACATTGGATACAAGCTTATATATTAACTGCGAAGTGTAAAATCCAATACAATGCGTAGAAATAATTGATTAGAAAATATTCTCTGAGACATAAAAAACAGGGATCGTCACGCTACTGCTACAAAAGATCAAGAAATATCAAAAGATACTATTAGCTCTTTACAGCCACACCCTTAATATATCTTCTAAAAATCCCGACATCAAGTAACAATCTGTTTAACAAGGCAATAACAAAAAGTCGCCAATTATTCTTTTTGAAATTTCAAAAAAATGACATTCTATTTTCCCTTTCACCCCTCATATGTTAAATATAAAAAAAGATTTTTTAAAGTAACTTTCAAAGAAAACTGAAACATTAACTCTAGAAACCCCAGGTTTTTTATATACCTAGAAACCCCAAAGAGGATCAATTGATCCAGCTTAATATTTATATGCATTTAGACTTATTTTCTTGTTTAAATGTAAAACACTAGCTGTTAAAACTGTTAATTTTGATGTAAGTTTTATAAAATATACAAATTTCTTTCACCCTACATATATGTGAATGTATATAAAATATTATGCTTTATGTTTCAATGTAAAATCAATCCGTCCTTACACGTTTTTAAAGATTTTATTACCTTAAAAACAAAAAATAAGTATACACTACGAAATGATAACTCACTCCTTGAACCCTTTTGTGCACCCAATCTCTGGAACAAAATTGTTTTACCTAATTTTGATTTATCAATTACCTTCCCAGTCTTTAAAAAGAAATTAAAAAAATTCATTCTCTTTAATGACAATATGTTGAAATACTTTTAAAATTAAGAAATTTGTATAAACACGCTCTTTTGTTTCTTGTTTTTTGTCATTTTTATTTGTCTATATCTATTAATGGCTTAAGTTATATTCTATTATAACTTTTTATGGTTCTGGCGACAAGATCATTAGATCTTCTATCAGATACCAAGTTTTTACCTAAATTAGTCTATATATCACGGATTTAATTGCATCACGAAATAATATATCTCGGATTTTGATGTATTACGAGAACATATGTCATGGATTTTGTTGTATTACGAGAGCATATATCACAGACTTTATTATATTACGACTAATTAAATGTAAAACTGAAAAAAAAAAAAAAATATATATACATAGGTTTTATGCCCAAATTATGGCGCGTTTTACTCAAAGTGGAAGCTTAGTAGCATGATTTGCCTAAATTTGAATTACCAGCATATTTATGCAGATTATTTAAACCGAAAAAAAAATTAAAAAAATGCAAATATTAGCGAATAAGATAAAATATTGTTTCCGCATTATTGGTATAAATATGCTGCCACCACAAGTACATTAATATTACTGCTTTACAGTATGAAACTTACTACTATATAGACCTGTAAAAAATTATCATAAAAGCTATTAATATTATGATGAAACGCTTAAGTTCAGCAAACGCTGATGGTGCTTCATCATCAAAAACCTTTGCTGCAGCACATCCTCTTTCAATTGACCAGTCAGTTACATATCAACATCCAAAGAGTGTGTCGGCGCAACAGTGTTTGTTCATATTACAAGAACTCTCGGAAATTGAAAGTGGTGATGAATCAGGTTCAACAAAAGAAAATGACGAGGCAGATGTTATTGAAGATAATCTTTCTGATGACGATGAAAGTAATACTTTTGTCTACAATTCAGAAAGTAGTAGCGATGATGACGTAGGAGAAAATTCATGCGGTGGGAGTAATGATTTAACTGTTAAAACTCGTAGAGATGATGTAAAATGGACTATTGTGTCAAAGGTTGAGGTCACTGGAAGATTTCAAACTCAGAATGTGTTTAATTCCTAAAGCGGAACAACTTCTTATTGTCGTAATGTTTTGACACCTATTGATACATTTAGACTAATTATGGATGAAGAGTTTACACGCTTTATCAAAAAATGTACTGTTTTATCTGCCAATTTATCAAATTAAGGATAGAATATAAGCAACATTGAACTTGATGGCCTAATATATCTTCGCGGATGCATGAACGCAAGAAATTTTCCAGTTAAATTCCTATGGTCTGAAAAATATGGCAACAAAGCTTTTATAGAAACTATGCTGCGTTCTCAATTTGAATACATCATGAAAAACATTAGATTTGATATACGTTCAGAACGTAGAGAGCTCCTCCAAAGTGATAAATTTGCTCTTATGTCATGGGTGCTGACAAGATTTGTAGAAAACAGCCAAAAATGATACCTGAGGAATCTTTAACAATTGATGAGCAGTTGTTCCCAACTAAAGCTCGGTGTCGCTTTACACAGTATATGCCTAATTAACCAGACAAGTTTGGAGTCAAATTCTGGATTTTAGCTGATCTTAAGACTAAATATTGTCTCAGTATCAAACTGTATCTAGGTAAAGATGAAAGCCGTGTAGAAAATTTGGGCACTCATGTGGTCATGTCACTAATGGAACCATATTTAGGCCGCGGGTATAATGTTACTACAGATAACTTTTTTACAAGTGTCGATCTTGCAACAAAACTTTTGCAAAAGAAAACGTCAATTGTTGGAACAGTTAAACATAGTAGAAAAGAAATTCCAGCATTTGATCCACTTCCACTTTATGATTCAACTTTCTATATAAATGGCCCATTGAACTTGATTGTCTACCAGGCAAAGAAGAAGAAAAATGTAATTTTATTATCAACACTTCATAGAGGGGCGATTAAGCAAAGTGATGGGAAGAAGAAACCAGAGGGAATACTTTATTACAATGCCAATAAATGTGGAGTTGATATGTTAGATTCAATGTGTCGACAAATGTCAACAAAATCTGGGTGCCAACGCTGGCCGCTAGCTGTTTTCTTCAATATTTTGGACTTGTCTGGTGTAAACGCTTGGATCACTAAAGTTTCTTTGCACTTTATCTGAACAGTTAACAGAAGCAAATATAAATCATCGAAAATCCCTAGTTGCTGCCGACAGTAATACCACAATAGCTACTAACAGTAATACACAATTATCAACTCGTTTGAGATGTCAGATAAAAACAAACTGCAAACGTAATCTGACATCAACAGTATGAGCAAATTGGAAGAAACCTGTTTGTGGAAAGTGCTTGTCATATATAAGTCATATAAATATATGCAAACATTGCAAATAACCTTAACTACTTGACTAAAATTTTTATGTATATGCACGTTTTCTATATGGTAGATCAATTGATCCAGCTTAGGGTGATTAGGTATAAATATTTATAACCGCATCTCTGAATGTGTTTTTCCGCTTTTCAGTAAATAATATCTAAATAGTAAAAGTCATAAAATATCATTTTATCAACATTAAAACTTTAGCTGCAGCAAAGTATCAAAGTCGTGTTTGGATCAATTGATCCACCTTGGGGCTTCTAGTGTTAAAACTGTTATGTTAAAAACCCATTTTTTTGAACTCTTGTTACATTTTCAGGGGGTGGAAACTGCATGATAAATATAGACGAGTCTAAGTTCAGATTCAAAGCGTCGTTTTTAAAGGGAACAATTAAGTTCAGCAAGTCGATAAAAATACAGAATAGATCTAATAGAGTCGAAACAAAACTCCATATAAAATGAAAAACAAGGTGACTCAGAATTGAGTTGTGTTTTTTGTTAGCAAAAATTCGTGACCTCAAAAGACTAACCAATAGTGAGTAAAATGACAAGTAAAACATGCGAGTCAGTATCTACTGAGCTACCTAGCTCTACTGGGTGTACTTTACCTCAATAGAACTAATATAAAATACAGTATTTTTTCTATGATGTGGTTACATATATATTAATTAATATTAACTATAATTTACTCAAAAAAGTGATAACTTGTAATGGAAGGAAGAAATTCAAATTTGATTAAAAACGAAATCATTCAAAAGTTTATAAACAGTTCCATGCTAATTAAGAAAATCAAAATTTCATTAAGAAAAATGTATTTATATTAAAGTCAATTTGCTGGAGATAATATTTAACTTAAATTGAATTAAAAATATAATGGGTAAATCAAACTAATCGTCGAGAGAAAATAAAAGATTCATAATACGTGCTGTAGTGAAGAAGATTCCTTGAAAGCACATTTCTGAGCTTTATGATGTGGCTAAATCAACATTTAGCGTACTAGTTAAGAGATATAGAGACAAAAAGACACTTGAAAACAAGCATCGTCTAGGCAAGGCAAAGATAACTACAGAACTTTATTAAGAAAATCAAAACAAGGTCCCTGCAAAAGTGCTATCGAATCAAATAGCATTTTTGAGCAAGAATTATTTTGTTAAGTGCAGCATAGATACAACAAAACGTCGCCTGCATCAACATAGTTTGTTTGGTCATTGTCCTGCCAAGAAACCATTAATATTATTGAATAAATGCTTAACGCAAATGAAAATTGCAAAAGATCATTTGCATTGGACTTCTAAAGATGATCAAAAGTCTTATTCAGTAACGAAAGTTTTGCATGTTTGGTAGAATGATATCAAGTACATGAGACGACTGAAAGGTGAAAGATTTGCTCCTAAGTATCAAATGCCAACAGTTAAACATGGTGGTGGCATAATGGTTTGGGGATCTTTCGGTCCTGATTCTATTGGTCCACTTCATCGCATCGAAGAAATAGTGGATCAGAATGTATAATTTAGATATAATCAAGAACGTTATGCTGCCTCATGGAAAAGACAGAATGCTTCGTGGTTGGATTCTTCAGCAAGACAGCGGTCTAAAGCACCGTGCAAATTCTAAGTAAATTTTTTTCAAATTTTTTTCAATTTGAAAAAAATTCCAATTTTGGACTGGTCTTCTCAAAACCCAGATTTAAATCCAATAGAACATCTTTGGAAACATTTTGATCGTCAATTGGAAGGCGAAAAACCGACCGATAATAATGATTTATTCCATTTGCATTCGGATTGTTGGGAAAGTATCCCCATAGATATTCTTATCAACTTAGTTGATTCTATATCTTGTTGTTGTCAAGCAATTTTAAAATATTTAGACTAACAAAATACTGATGTGCTATGATGAAAAAATGTGGAGGAATAAGAAATCATCTCTTTTTTGAATTTTTTTATTTGTTAATAAAGTTTTGCACGATTATGTTTTCAATAAAATTTTAATTTCTTCCTTCTATTACAAGTTATCATTTTTTTGAGTAAATTATACTATGTAACCACTATATAGGATCAATTGTTAAAAATTTCATTCATTTTCAGTGACAACTCAAATAGCTATGACGAAAAAAATTAACTGTTTTTAAATTTTTGCACGCAACTACAAATTCTGATGGGTAAGAAAATTCTAGTCCAGAGCCTTGTTTCAGTTTAATCAAGAGCAGGGTTAGGAGGGTTCAACTTTTGATTAAAAAGGGCTGCAATGTTTTTCTTGTTTTCTTATTTTATGTGAGTTTTCAATTACCCAAAAGTATGTCCCAAAATAAATAGGATTTATTTTTAAAAAAGTGGATACAGTACCATGAATATTTTTTAGACAACTTGTATAATTAGGCGTATTTACAATTTTTTTTCCTATGTAATTTTTTTAAAGCGTACTTAAGTTTAATAATATATAAGAAAAGTTGAAAGAGTATATTATTTTGAAAAATAAACAAAATTAATGAGGGAACATGAGGGATTTGTTTATTCATTAAAACGATGTGTCATAATAACTACCGACCAAGCATTCATCTAAATAATAAAAATAAACTGGTTTAAATTGATTCGGGTTCATACTCCTTCATTTTTTGTTTTTAACATTGTAAAGTGCAGTCATGAAATAAATTTAGTACAATAATCATGGGTTTTGGTACATTTAAAAAAAAATTTTTTTTTTATGAACACAGTTAAACAAATCGTTAAAAATGGTTAAACAAAGTTATTAGTTTGCATTTTTAGATAAATTAAATGCTTGTTTTCATTTTTAAATTAATTAAATGAGTAAAATATCTTTAATAGAGAGACAAAAAGTTATTGTGCTTCACGAAGAAGGTTATTCGCAGCGCCAAATTTCGTCCAAAACAGGATATTCAAAGACTGCTGTTACAGAAATCATTAAAAAGAAAAACGACTTAAATATGCGAAACAACACAAAGATTGGGCCCAGGAAATGTTTAATCGGGTTCTGTACACCGATGAGTCCAAAGTCAAAACTTTTGGAACAAAGAGACGCCAATATGTTCGAAGAAAAATTGGAGAAGCCTATCAACCCGATTGTTTAGACCCTACTATTAAACACAGAGGAGGCTCTATACAAGTTTAGGGTTGTTTATCTTCATCTGGAGTAGGTTATTGGATCAAAATAGAGGGGCGACTCACCGGAGAACGTTATGTGGATATCTTAAGGCATCATGCTGTATCATCCGGAATGAGATTAATAGGTCATAACTTTATTCTGCAGCAGGACAATGACCCAAAACATTGTTCCTAAGTGGCAAAAAATTTATTAAATGAAATGGCATAGGAAGGAGTACTGGAATTGATGACCTGGCCTCCACAGAGACCAGATTTGAATATAATTGAGCATATTTGGGATTACTTGGACAGAAAGAAGGTCGAACATGCTCCCCAAAATGCTGAAGGATGTTTTGAAGTACTTTAAAGAGAATGGCACAATATACCCCAGGATTTTATATCTAATTTGTATGATTCTAGTCCCCAGCGAATATCAGCTGTGATTAAGGCAAAAGGAGGACATAGTAGATATTAAGAGTACTTTAAGAAGTTCGACATTAAAAAGTTTGTTATTGCTCCATATTTTTGTGTGAAACACATGTAAAGGGTCCAGGGGAAATAACCAAAAATCTCATTTTGAGATATGACCAAAAGAAACTTTCACAACTGATAAAAACGTGTGCGTATATTAAGTACGTCATCAAGACTTTCTTCACCAGAGCTGGTTGGGTGGTAATCACTATCCATTGCGAAATTATCTATAGTAAAATGATTATTAACGTTCAATTAATACTAATTTAAGCAACAACTTACAGTGAACAAATTAAAAAGAGACAATGTATGACGCCACGCTGTAAAGGGATGGGCAACTTTAAAACGCATTTTTCGTAGGATTGCAATTGTTTTTTCCCCTTTCGCATTACGATATTCTAAAAGGCGACAAGAAATACTATTAGATGGCACTAGCACAATTTTTTCAGGCAAACTTGAAATCTCATCGTTTTTCCCCTGGAGCCTTCATGTGTTTTAATAAACTTACAATATAGAACTACAAACTGAAATATTAGAGAAGAATTCTCCAGGATTTTTTGAAAAAGTGCAAGTGGTCTAAAACTTATTCACAGAACTGTATATCTAGTTTGATTTTCTAACATTTTCTCTATTTCTAATATGCTAAAAAGAGACATCCGTAAAGATTTAAAGGTGTGGAGAGGATAGGTGAGGGAGGGGTGTTTTTAGTGAGGGAGGGGTGTTTTTGGAGAGAGATTTGTTTAGACAAAAGAGTTTACATAAATCTTGAATAAGAGGTTATTTGGATTTATCGCCCTCTAGAATTGATCTACTGATGAGGCCGAAAGAAGTCGATTTTCAAAGGCTATTAAAGTATAACACAAGTGTAAATGATTTTATTTCTCAAAAACCTGCTGATGGTCTTTTGTCACATTGAAAACTAATTTTCACAAAGAATTTCAACGGATCAGTGAAAGTATAAAATCAACTCTTTTTAAGTCAAACCAAACGAGCAATACTTCAATTGATGTTTTCGGTTTCAAAATTAAAAGGAAAATGAATATTTTTCAATATAAAAATTTACAATTGTCTTATACACATTGCTAACCTAACAAATTAATAACTATTAACTATTTTCTAGGAATTTAACAAAGCAATAAAACTTACACTGAAAAAAATAACTCACAAAATAGAAAATATGTTAAAACTAAAGTTTATCATAAAACGAGGCTAACAAATAAAACTGACAAAATAATCCATCTAACTACATAACAAATGTGTTTGATAATAACATTATTTACAGTAAAATACTGAATTTTTATAATATACTTTAAGTCATGAGAGCCATTTTCTTAGCAAAACAGACCGAAAAAACTCATGTCATAAAATTCTTCACTATTTTCTTTCAGCTATTGAAACTTTCTTCAAAAGTATTTCTTCCCGTGTTTTTATAGAAAAAAGATCATTTTTAGCTAGAAATGCTCAATGGTATTTTGCAAATGAGAGAAGAAAAGTAGTCGAATTCATCAATTAATTTAAATTTGTGGCGCAGGAACGAACCGAAGAAATGTTCTTGAAAATAAAGCAATCACATTTTCAAAGCTTTGATCACGTGAAAATTTCCCTAAACAAATTAAAACAATAATTCTTACCATTTAACGCATGAGCACTTTTTGGTACCGAATCTAAAAACAAAAAAGCACGATGTATGAAATTTTATTTTAGAAAAAACTTATTTAATTAGAAATGAAAACAAAAAAAGGAAGGGGAGATAAAATTAGATTATTTATCCTGTGGCTCAGAAAAAATTCAAAAAGTGAAATTTGTAACTTGACATTTTTTGACATGCAATACTCATTCCCTTGAGATAAGGAATCCAATTTTTTTTTCCATATTTTAATTATGTTAAAAAGTGGTTCTTCAGCTTATTCTCAAAAAAGTAATGAAAAATCTATTTTATATTTAAACTTACACAAATAACTAAGAAAAAGAAAACCTAAATATCATTATAACCATACTAAACTAAAAATGAAAACTCAAGTTAAACTGTAATATTTATTTTAATTAAACATTTTTTCATAAACTTACTGAGTACAACATTTAGCAATGAATTCTTTACTTCATTTGAGTTCTTTAAGTTAGCAAGAAATCTCACCAAAGGTTTTTTATTTTCATTTGCAAGTCCACCAATCATAGGCAAACAACTAAGCAACTTTTTGATACGCATAATCTCTTCAGTACTCAAATAAACGTGTGCATGAACTGAAGCACAAAACTCCATTAAAGTGAGATGAGCAAACTGATATTGATAACCAAGTTGTGATTCAACTCTTTCAATGAAACCCAAAAGTTCATTTTCAAATTCATCAAAGTCATTAACAATCCCTTTTATTTCATCTTGGGAGAAAAGAATTTTACCTTGATTGAACAACTCCCATGCAACTTTACAAACTCTTAAAACATGTTGCTTGTTACTCTCACTTTGCATCATAATATGAACTGTTTCATTGGTTTTACAAATGTGATTTTGAAAAAAGTATAAGAAAATAGAGCAATACAACTCAGTCATAGTGTTGAAAGAATAAGAACCACTTGCAGCAATAATTGTACACATTGTTGATAAATAAAAGGGAACAGATGTCATTGCATTAGCATTGTAAGACCCTTTCAGAACACTTTTAATGACTTCTTTTTTGTTGCCAAATTTTTCAATATACTCATCTTTTCCTTTGTCATTTAAACCCATTATTTGAATTGTTAACTTGTCTGTACATTCTCTAACTTTATCTTTATACTGTGATATAGCTCCAACTCTTCCAGCAACAACACATTTGTATTTTTGAATATTCAATGCTTCTGCTAATGCATAAAGAATGGGTTGTTTGCTTGGATATTGGGGATTGTAATTTATTAATTCATCAATGTGAGCAAACTCATCCAACCCATCTATCACAAACAGAATGGAAAAATGCTCACAAATATTGCACTCTTGAAAAATATCTTTGTAGAAAACCTTTAACAGCTCATCAATGTTACTGATATTTTGATGTTGATTTAACTTTCTACATTCAAAATAAACCACAAAATCCACAGTTTGCCATAATATACCATTGGCCCAGTCCAGTAAGCACTTTCTGAGCAAACAGGTTTTTCCAATTCCTGCAATACCAGATATCAAGAGTAAAGAAAATTTCTCTGAAAACACTTCCTTAAACTCAATTGACTGATAGGTCAATCGTCTCTGAAGAAATAACTCTCGCTCAGCAATACTCACAGTGTCTTTTTCCACTTCATATGCATCAACTACAGTCAATTCAATGAACTTATCTAAGAGTTGAACTTTAGCTGGAGTTTTTACTTAGTGCACAATTTCATTCATTTCCCCATAAGTTTTAAGATAGTGATTTTTCAGTGCCTCACACATTTCTGAAGAAAAAAAAAAAAAAAAAAAAAAAAAAAGAAATCTATCTTAGGTTTATAAAAACTAAATGCAAAATAATGCAAATTAAACAACCTGAACAAAAACTTATGATTTTGTTATAATGTTTGAATTTTAAAAGAAAGTTTAAAATAGATTCCCAATATAAGTACACTTATCATAAGTATACTATAAACTGTGGACGACTTATGTCCCATTTTAAAAGTTGGGGGAAAGTTTTTAACTTTTTTCTAAAAGTAAAAATTACTTAAAATTTTAGCTTACTTTTTAAAGAAATAATAACTTATGTTTTAAATAACTTATATTTAAACAAATTATTTAGAAAAAAAAGTTAAAAAATAAAATGTATTTTAAAAGTAATCATTACTTGGAATTTGAACTTTTATTTCTTCATTTCTTAAAAGTTTGTTTTAAAAATTGTTGAATTTTTTTTGTAACCAACGTATTTCTGTTTATATTAGATTACTTGTGAATTGTTCTTCGCTGATATGATCTCATTTTAATCTCCATTTTTGTTATGAAATTTAAGCCTATTTCTATTAAGCAAATTACTCATCTTTTGGTTTTTTTTTAAACAGTAAAATAGTTTTTAGTTTACTTAATAAAAGATTTTGCGTAATACTATTAATAATGATAACAGTGATAGTAATATAGTAGTAGTAGTAGTGGTAGTAGTAGTAGTAGTAGTAGTAGTAGAAGTAGTAGTAGTAGTAGTAGTAGCAGTAGTAGTAGTAGTAGTAGTAGTAGTAGTAGTAGTAGTAGTAGTAGTAGCAGTAGTAGTAGTAGTAGTAGTAGTAGTAGTAGTAGTAGTAGTAGTAGTAGTAGTAGTAGTAGTAGTAGTACTAGTAGTAGTAGCAGCAGCAGCAGCAGCAATAGTAGTAATTATAATTAATATTGGTATTATCATTATCAAAAATCAAAAATTTATTTAAGTAAAAAAAAAAAAAACCTAAAATAAATTAGCTTACCAATCTTCTGCTGCTCTGCATCTGAAAATAAAGATAGTTATAATAGTTATTTGTAGAAATCACATAAAAAAGAATAAAACTCGTAAGAAATGTTTGAAACATACATATACAGACTATATCTTGGTGCAAATCATTCCTTCCCAAAGCTTTTTATTAATATTTTTGTTTTTATTTTTATTACTATTATTATTTGTATTCCTTTCCAAAATAACAAATTCTTCCCTTTCCTTCTCAAAATAACAAATAATTTCATAAAATTTTTTCTTTTATACCAGTCTTAACAAAATTCCCAGAAAAAAAGTCTGATGCTCCAAAGGATTTAGTATAAACTTAAATTTCTTTGATTATAAACCTGTAAAATTATTCATTTAGCTTACCCATTTAACAAGTAAACCATTATAAGAAGGCTGACAAAAATTTGTTAGCAAACTTATATCAATGTGTCAAGATGAGTATTATTCAGACATTAAGTGCATATTTTTGCTTAACTTGCATCATTATGCTAATTAAAATAAAACTTCTTTTTATAATAATACATGCACCAGCACAATACTGATACATGTAGTTGTATGCATGTTATTCTGTTACCATTAACATTAACATTGGGGTTAACATTAACATTGGGGGAGATTGAATAAATGAATAAAAAAATCCTGTATATTTCACTCAACTTGGGGTAGTATTGTGTGAAAATAAAGTAGATGAAGAATTTTACAATGCAGAGTGACAAGGTCAGCAAAAACCCCACCTGGGTTTTTGAGCTTTTGAATTTTTTGGATTTTTTTTTTATTATAATTAATAATTTTGATCTAAAACTGGACTTAATGAAAGGAAAAATTAGTCATTTAATTGTTTAAAACATTTATTTAAAAAACTCAATAACTTTGAGAAGAACAATTATTTTTAAAAATTCTTATTCAACAAGTATTTATCTGAAGAAACCCAAATGAAAATTACATGAAACTCACCGATTAATGTTACATCTTGTAAAACATCATTCCTTCTCATAACTTTCAAAGAATTCTGAATGCAAGTTCTGTAATCATTTGGATGTTGTTGATAAAGTTTTTTTAAAAAAAACTCAATTTTAGACTTTTCTCTTGTCAAACTATCATGACCTTTTTGATCAATATCGACATCATGATCTATTTGCTCAACAACAGCATCGACATCATCAAAACCAGTGCCACGTGCAAATATTTTCCATTCTAATGCCACTTTCGCTTTTAAAATATTCACTACTTTTGCACCCATTCCTAAATAAAAAGTAACTATTGTCTTTTATATTATTAATAATTCAATAAATTATATGACCTTGTTTTAAATGATTTTCAATCCACAAACATACACTCTAATGTGTTTCATTATCATTTTTAGTACAAACTACAAAATACAGAGATTTAACTGATACAATAAATGATTGAGCCACAGCTCTCATTAGCATGAACTACTGAAAATGAAATAAGTGGTTAACAATCTTTATTTAAATGAAGGACTGACTATCGGAACTAAAACTAAAAAACTGACATTCCAAATTCCCAAGCAAAATTAAGTCATAGATTTTTATTAAGATATAGGTTAGAAGCACTCCAACTACTGGAAAAAATATGCTATATCAGCATATTTTAGACTCAAAATAGCAAATAATTTTATAAACTTTTTTATTTTATATCAGTGTTTACAAAATACTCAAAAGAAAAGAAATCTGAAGCTATAAAGGATGTAGTGCCAATTTAATTTTCTTTGATTATAAATCTGTACAATCCATTTATTTAGTTTATCCATTTAATAATTAAGCCATTATTAGAAATATGACAAAAACTTGTCAGTTAACTTATGCCAGTGTTTCCTGTAGCAACTTTAATATTATTCAAACATTAAGTGAATATTTCTGTATATTTTGAATCATTTTACTAATTAAAAGAAATCCTTTTCTCATAATAATAACTATATGTAACAGAAAAAGACTGATTTATTTTGATATACTTTATGCTCAGAATTTTTCCATGCATATGATTGCAGTCTTTGTGCTATTGATACTTTATAAAGAACATGACAATCTCTGCTGTGATATTTTTTTCATGCTTGAAATTATCACTTAATTGTGACTAGTTACAATTACAACTATGCATATCTCAATGTTACTAACAGTTATAGGCTAACACTGACATTTCAAAAGATTGAATAAATGAATAAAAATTCCAGTAACTTTCAGTCAACTTCAGTAATATTCCAGTAACTTTCAGTCAACTTCAGTGATATTCCAGTAACTTTCAGTCAACTTCAGTAATATTAAATTGAAATAAAGTTAATAATTAACAAAATTTAAAGAAGAGATTTTTAATTAATTATTAACAAAAATTGTTTTAAAAATTCAATAATTTAAGAAAAACAACTTTTCAAAAAAAAAGGTTTTCTATAAATTTTTTTCCAACTTGTAATTATCTGAAGAAAGACAAACAAACTACAAGTAACTCACCCAAGAAATCTATATCATATAAAACATCATTCCTTCTCATAACTTTCAAATAATTCTGAATGCAAGTTCTGTAATCATTTGGTTGATAAAGTTTCTTTAAAAAATATTCAATTTTAAACTTTTCTCTTGTCAAATCATCGTGACCCTTTTGATCAATATCCACATCATGATCTATTTGGTCAACAACAGCAGCCACATCATTAAAACTAGTGCAAAATGCAAATATTTTCCATTCTGATGCCATCTTATCTTTTAAAATATTCACTACTTTTGCATCCATTCCTAAATAAAAATTATTTATCACTTACTATATTATATATAATTCAATAACTTTCAACCAACAATCATATACATTCTAATGTGTTTCATTATCACTTTTAGTACAAACTACAAAATACAGAGGTTAAACTGACACAATAAATCATTGAGTCACAGCTCTCATCAGCATAAACTACTTGAAAATGAAATAAGTGGGCAACAACAACAGCTAATATGCTAACCACAAGAGAATGACAAGGAGTAACAACCCTTTGTTGAAAATACAAGAACAACATAATAAGTAGCAAGTGTTCAATCAAACCACCCTTCTCTTTAATCAATAAACTCAGTCTCTTTGAAAATGAGTCAATGTATGCTTTGTGTAACAGTTGTTTTAACTGAAGTGGTACCCATTAAACCTTAGTTCTAAGTTTTAAAATATTAAATGTATAATAATAATAATAATAATCAATAAAAAAAAATCTGAAATTTTAGTATGTTCAAGTCTTGTTTTGGACCAGTATAGAAATGATACTGATATTGTTGTTAATGCTAGAGTTTAATACAGAAGTTTGCACTTTATTATTATTCAGCAATGATAGAGTGAGAAATGATGACATAGTGAAGAATATTTTACTTAATTATTTGAGTGCAGGTTTGCATTTGAAAACTATTAATCTTGAAACTGAAAAAAATTTCTTAGTGGGAATATTGCAAATGTTTTAAAAACAAAAAGCATCAGTTTAATTGCATTATTAGATTTCTCTACAAACTCGTTCTGAAAAATTAATGCTTATTTCTGTCCTTGGCATGATGATATTTCACACAACCACAATGTCATGTGCACTCAACAGCCCACTTGTTTTTTCAATGTTTTAAAAAAGCTATGCAATAAAATAAAAAAGGCAAAGATAAAGTAAAAGTTTTAAATAGATAATCTTATATAATTATGGTTCTGGAAATAATCTCCATGTTTTAAGTGAGAACTTGCTGATAACATGTTAGTTTGTGTCAGTAACATTGTGTAATGTATTATTACTTCCTTGGGTGTCAACAATGCTTTCTTTATCAATTATTTTTACTGGAGTGTTAACCCATTGAACCATGTGTGTTATAAGTGGTAATTTTTTGTAAAATAATTGAATTTTTATACATATATTTTTAAATAACATTATACATATGACTTAAGTAAAATATATTGAACCATTTTATAAATCTGCAACCTAGTTTTAAAACCTTTAGCTTTATTTTTTAGCTTTTAACATAACGAAGTTTTTATTTCATTTGAAAAAATTTTTTAAATGTGAACTCACTTTTTGTTTTAAAACGGTAAAGCAACTTTATAAAAACTTCTGTGAATATTACATGTAGACATAAATATTTAATGTTAACTTTTATTAATATTTTATGAGTATTTTAATATTTTATAACTTTTATAAATACTTTATGAGTTTTTAAAATTTTATGACTTTGGTAAGTACTTTATGATGACTTTAATAAGTACTTTTTTAGATTGTTGTCAAAAGCTGTTTTCTGAATGAACTTAAAATTGAGATGTTTTCTGGTTTGTATATCAGTAAATCAGTTTTAGGTTATTTAATTTTAAATGACAAATTGGTTTGGTAAACATTTTCCCTTCAAAACGTTCAAAGTTTAAAAAAGGTTAAATGTGCAACGAGTAAAAATATCCATTTAATAGTAAGAAAAAAATTAATTGAAAAAAAAAAAAAAAGTTAAGCCCTGTTTGGGGAAACCTTTTTCAAATCAGTAACCTTCTAGTCAGCAAAAAGCAATATCTACTAAAATTAGATGCCTACCTAATCGACAATTTATCTTTCTCAAGTAAAAGAATAAAAAGAGTGTGAAGTTTTGCACTGAACTGACAATTGAGCCGCTCAGAAGCCAATGCGGTTAAGCCCATTTTTTGATATTTTCTGATTTTTGGAAAATTTGATGAAATAAATAATAATCTTCTTAGTTAATAAAGGATTTACTCGTTGGTTACTTTATACATTTTTCTAATTAAATTAATAAACCAAGATTTTTAAAAACTAATGTATCAAAAAACATTAATTTTCTAAATTTTTGTGTTTTGGACTTAACCGCATTGGCTTCTGAGCGGCTCAATTATGACTAATCCCAAAATTTTGACTTCTCCCGAAATTCCTGCGGTCATGTGACAGAGTTAAGAAACAACGATGTTTTTATGTCCAGGTTTCAAGTGTGAAATCGAAAGCTTTTTTCCTTTAACATTTTTAAAAATAGTTTAACAACTAGATATCTTCCAAAATATTGTAAGTTGGGAATATTTTTTATTACAAACAAATTTCACATGTCATAAAAAAAACCTTAGAGTAGTTGATTTAAAATGGGGGCTTAGGCGCCAGTGACCGAAAAGGTTCAATAGCTCTATGCCTCCATTTTACACCTACTAACAACCATTGGTATTTTAGATAGCACATGTTGACCACAAGAAAATAAAAATAGAAAATGGGTGGGCCCAAACTGTAGACTGCAGTTTTCAACAGTTATATATATCAATTACTATGGTTTTGGTGGTGTGGTTTTCAAACGTTTTAGATTTGGGCAAGCAGCGGGCTCCGGCATAAATGCGTAAAGATAGAGTTTGACTCTCAAGTTGACTCTAGGTGAGCGCTTCTACATTTTACAGCGTGCTCATTTGCATACATAGAAGCACACATATTGTTTTCAGTTTAAAAAACATGCGCATTTTTTAACATTGACGCTTCAAGTCAACTTCTACCACAAAATTTATAAATACGCGCTGATCATTGCCAACTTTCCATTGCGATATAAGGGAGCTCCCTTATACCGCGAAGGCCTGACAGACAAAAGCTCTGCTGGAGTTGCAGCAACTTGAACTCAAAATTGTAAACGGGGACCTCTTACTTGTCTAAACCTGCCACAGATAAACCCAGGTCGCAAGTTAGGGGACATCTTTAGTCAGTTGCTAGCCAAGCACTGTGCAGGTGCGTAGTGAAAGGGCGGGGACACACCGAGACCAATGCATATTTGAATACTTGGCACCAATGTGCACCTGAGCTTCTGCTGAACGCAAGGGTTTCTTCCAATGTAGCTCTGAATGAATGCGAAACTTGTAACCAGGCGATGCATCCTATCTATTTCATAATTGCGGACTAAAACAACCCATGCGCATGCGGAGATTTCCCATTGCCCTGCCAAAGACCAAGTTGGTCAATAGTTTGAATGACTCCTGTTCAAACTTTGCGGTGGCCCTCGCTCGTAAATCAGTATTCGACTGAGTATATTGTGCCATCCAGGCTTTTAAGTTGATAAAAAACTTTAACAAATGTGGAAAAATAGCAAACTGTTTTTGATAAAAAAAAAGGTTTCTGGATGAAAAAAAACCAAATGCATGAAATATAAAAACAAAATAATGATTCAGCTAATAAATGTATATAACGTAAATATTGCTGAAAGCTTAAAATCTACCCTCTTTTTTTAACAAATTGTCAAAGAAATTGAGACTAAAGAATCCTAAACTTTTATGTTTGAGAAAGAATTGTGTCAATCAAATCCTCAAATTTGCCTGAGAATTTTGTTTGAATTAAAAATGTGTTTAAAATCTAAAATATGCTCAGCAATTCATAATACCTTGAAGATTTACAGTAAATATTAAGTATCACTCCACAAAAGGATTGCTGAGACATGTTTAGAAAGTTAATTTTGATTCTCTCAATTATTTGTATCTGATACAGTGAACTCAGTTTTTTTTTCAATTTGTAAAAATTTGAATGAGAATATGATAATCGATCAACTCTATAATAAACAGTTTATGTTTTAAACTTTACTCTTTATTGTAATAATGAAGGCTTTTTACTTTATTTTTTAACTCTTTTTGATTATTGTTATTGTATTTTAAAAAGTTAAAGACTAATGGTTCATGCTAAAAAAACGAAATCAAGAAAATATCATTAAACCATGGAGACCTAGCAAGCAACCAACGTTGAATCGAACTCCTGGAAGCTTTACTTTTCTTTTTATAATCAAAATACTTATTTTTATATTTTTATAGACCAAACCCCCCAAAAAGATAAACTAATGATAAGATTTTACATTGAAATTACACAAATGTAGACACAAAACTAATATATTAGTTCAACGATAAGCATGTTTAAATAAGATTTTTGAAAAATTTTTTTTAGTAAAATTTTGAATAATTTATCATACATTTGAATAATTTATCATACATTTGAATGATTTATTATACAACTTTTACAATATAAATTCATCTCAAAAAGTTTCAGACATTTTCACTGATTAAAATCAAACTCAAAAGGATTGTTCAGTTTTGATTTTAAGCTTAAAATCAATATTTTTTCATTATTTCAAAAAGGATTTTGAAATTAAAGATTTTTTAAGTTGTGTTACAAAAAAACAAACAATAGGAATTTATATTTCAACAAAAACCTATATACATCACTAACAACTTACTTGATTTGGCTTCGGAAAGAAGATTCATGGCACTTTCTGCTTCATACCCAAATAATTTATCTAAAAAATAAGTTTATTAAAAAAGAAAGAATTTATAAATTAAATAAAAGAAAAGCTTAACAAGATAAATTTTATAAAAAATTACATCATTTAGGAATTGCCAAAAGACAAGATTTAAGTAAAACAACTAAAGTCATTCTTTTCCGTGCTTCTATCTTTTCATTCAACCAACTTCTTATGTCAGGTGTGATAATGCACTTGCTAAAACATCTAGTTTCAGAAATTCTTGCTGAATTCGAATTAAATAAAGTTTTCTCTCAATCTTAATAAAAAATTTCTATTAAAAGCATTATCACGATGTTTCTTAAAGATTTCACTGTAAGTTGTAAACCTCTTCTTGATTGAATGGAATCGCGTTTCTTTGGTGAGTATCCGGTCTGCTCACGTGTTTGTATTCTTGCTAAAACCACAGTTTTTTGTTTATTATTTTGACCTGCACAAGTATCAGTATAAATAATTTTGCAAATGACATGAACAACTCGCAAAGATTTTCGGAGCAGTTAGAGCTTGCTGTAAATCCATTGTAAGGACATACTGCACAGCGCTGTATGAAGGGAAACATCGAAGATACTTCATTTGTAATTGTTAAGAGTTTTCAAATACTCCTGCATTCAGCGGTATTTGATTTCATCGGAAATTGATTGAGAAACACAAAAATTTTTACCGAAAACCTCAGACTATCACCTGTTTACATTTTAGCAATCCATTTGAACTTCTCAGCGCCTAGTTTTAGCAAAATATGTTACATATTAAAAAAATAAGTTATTTCTCGCCATGTTTAAAAAAAAAATGAAGCTGTTAAATGGAAGAAAAAGAAAGGATGATGAAGTAATTTAACTAATTTATCGAATGTTAAAGTCATCTTATACAGAAGCTTTTGATTATGTAAGCTTTAGTTCGAATATTGGAAAAAACTCCTAATCTGTATAAAACCTTCTCAAAATATACATATTGATATAAAGCCAAAAGAACATTATCCTCCTCTTACTATCGCTCAAAATAAACTGTTCCAGATGACAAGAAGTGGAAGTGAAAACGAAAAACCGCCTACACAACTCATCTTCTAACGACAACTTATTGAAAGATAACAAGTTCTATATAAAACCAATAGGAATGAGCTTAAAATCATGGAACATATTCAACTATAAATAAAACACACAAAAGAATTTCTTTTTGAAATAGATGAAAAAGATGCTCGATCAAAGGTACATAAAATATTTAAAAAAATTTTTATGTTCCTTTGATGGAGCATTTTTCTCCGATATGACTCACTTTTAATATTCTCACTTATTTTCATCTTTATTTTCTTAAAGTTGATGCATCCCTCTTCTTTCCTGAAATTGTGATAGTTAATTTGGAAGAAGAAGACAGCAGCTAATTTTCAACTTGCATAAGTATGATTATTTCCCGGCACGAATAAGCATGTCTATATTCTTAACACAGTTTGATTTTTCATTTTTTCTTCTGAATTTAGTAATAAATTAATTTCAGAGTTTACAACATCTTTTCCTCTATTTTTTTCCATTTCATTCTCTAAATTATCAGCCATGTTCTTTTCATTAATCCTAACCTAATATTCGTCAATAATTTATATAAATCATCGCTTTTTATTTATTTTCCAATTATTTGACACTATTTCGTCCCATTTTTTTTATTTTCTGCAGTTTCTAATGTCATTTTGAATATGCTATCAAGCGAATTTCAAATCTTTAGTTTTCTACAATTATTTTTTTAGAACACAGTTATATTTCAATTAAAACTCTCAGCGTAAAAGTTTAAACCTAATAAAACATACGACAAATTTTAACACGTTGTTGACGACGATTTGTTGACAAAACGACTTAAATCAGCACGATAAGCAATAAAACAAATATAACGATCATAAACTTTCATTTACACAAAGTAAATGAAATCAAATAATATTTTAACTCAAATATTAGTATTAACTTAAAACCAAATATTTAAAATAAGAATTTTCATCAAATATATTCAACTTTTGCACATTATTTGCACTCAAATTGAAATACAAAAAATACAAATTTAAAGTGATACCAAAAATGATTTTCTAAGCATATTTGTGAAATATCTAAGCTAAATATAAAATATAAATCAGAAACAACCCCCTTATGGCACGTGGCATATTTTACCAGTCTGCGAAATATGTTTTGTTATTATTATTGTATCAAATTTAATTTTGCTTCGAAACTTTGTGTTAATTCAATTTTAATTTGATAGGTCAATAAGGGCCCCAGTTTCTATCACCTGAAGTGATACAAAATAAGGAAAAGTATTCAAGCAAAAGTAATCTTTAGGTTGGACAAAAATTATTTGAATGAACTCGAAAGATTTAAATACTACGTACAAATAGTTGTTGCTACAAATAAGTCGGCAAATTGAACTCTTTCAAAATTAAAAATCTACAATCTTTTTGTTAAAAATAAAAAACAACACAAAAATAAGAAAACAATCAAAACAATCAAAACCGCAACTTGGTTCACGAAAAAAAAAATCTCTTTCACAAAAGGAGAATTTACTTAGGAAGTATTTTTGAACAACTAATTTTAGTAGAAAAATTGCAAATTTTCTACTAAAACTAGTCATTCAAAAATATTGAAATATTTGACGATGTATAGTCTGACGATGAAGTATATGCGCATCGTAATCATGTGACCAAATTTCTTGGTTTATTTGAAGATGAAAATTTGAACTGAATTAATTATGTTGCCTACTTAAATTAAAAAAACATAAAAAAGTGTTTTACCACATGTTTTAACTTAACATATAGTAAGTGTACACATACAATAAGTACAATAGTGTAAGTGTACACATAAAAGTTTTAAAATTGTAACAACTAAAGAAATTTGCAAGTTTTTTTATCCAAAGTTATTTGAGTTATGATTGCGTGAAGTTCATATCAACGATGTTGATTTGAACGTGTTATTAATATGTTATATATTGCTCTTGTGCAAGTTTCCCTCATTTTTGTTGGATCCTTTTTTTTTGCTAGGGTTGAGCATTGTATTGATTTTTGTTACATTCTTATACCTAACAGTTGTTAAAAAAGTGTGCATTTTTGATGATGTGCACAACTTTTTGTTTTATGAAATCATAAAACTGTTTCACTAAAGAGGAAGATACAAAAAACAAATACAAAAAAAACTACGGGCGCTGAGAAAAACCTTTTTTTTGGAATTTAAGCTGATAAAAAATTATTTAACATTGAATCTGAAAAGAGATGAACTAAGATTTTAAGGTATTTTTTATTATGATCTCTGTTAAGACGTCTTTTATTAGAAAATTCTCCATAATATTAGAAGTAGTGAATTCATTAAATCAATCATGAAAATAAAAAGTAAAACGTTCAACGAAAAAATCAACCAAAGTTTGATGTTGTTGCTAAAGATGTAAATTTTTGTTGAAGATTTTTAAGAATTTTAAGCTGCGAAACAATTTCAACAATAAAAAACAAAACCAAAAAATTTAAATAAAAATGAACAAAAAATGAACAAAAATAAAAATGAATAAGAACAATTGAAAAAATAAACAAAACTTTAATCTCGAAAATATTACAAAATAGTTTAAAATGAAAAGTGAATTAACAGAATGAAAAAATTTTACTGAATAATTATTTTCAGGTTTTTTCCAAAACACTTGTTCTTAGTTTTCTCCTAAAATATATACTCATTTCCAGGACCCCAAAACACTTTTGTCGGAAAATAGGCTTTTTTACCATAAGCTAAATTCAGAATGAAACAACTTTTTAAAAAATGGTCAGTAAAAATTTTTTCACTTAGAAAGCTATCATTAAAGTTAGGGTTTGTTAGCTTGGATTTAAAACACGCGGTCATTTACAAAATCTAAAACCATAATATTGGACATCTTCAATCGCCGACCATGCGAGACAATTTTGTGCACTTTTTTGATTGCCTCTACTACAGTTGCAGTCTACAACTTCGTTTAAATTCAGCTGAAATCGCGCAGCACTTTAACCTATTTCATCTCATAAAAGATTTCTGTTGGCGTGAAGATTTTTTAAACTAAAAAAAGGTACACAGATTGTTTGTTTCACTTTTTCGATAAGTAGCTTTTTAAAATTTTCTTAGGAGGTTGAATATCCATTTTCTTGATTAAGCATAACTTTTTTGTGTGGCTAATTAAAATTTACACAAAATACGGAGTATGATCTGCATTCAATTCAATGTTAATGTGCTTCAGAGAAAAAAGAATTGTCTCTCTCGGTTGTTTATTGCAAAAGTTCTCTTTATTTGAGTATTCCCCTCTAAATATTCTTAGTTCCTGATTAAACCAATCCACAGTGGGCCAGGGGTAAGCAAAATCCCCCTAAACCATCTTCTATGTTGGGGTAATTTCTTTTTTTAAAATGAAATCTAGAGACCCCCAGCACTCTAAAACTGATTTAATTTTTTCCCTAAGATGATTTTGAAGCTCAGTATATCTATGTTATTATCTATTTATTTAGTCTATATGAATTTTACCGGAAATGTCAATATGTTAATTTTCAAATATTGGTCAAAATCAAAAAAACCATATAATAAAGAAAAATGAGGCTAGAAAGACGATTTTAGAACATTTTAATACTATAAAAGGATATATTAGTCCATAGACACCATATTTTGAAATAAGAAGAAGAAAAATGAAAATTTATTTTTTATACTTGCAATTTTTCAAAGTGTTTTTCGATAAACTCCCTTAATTTGTCCAACATTTTTTTTTAACTCTTAACTTTACACATGCAGAAAAACACTTGGTTGTCTCGACAAACCCAAAACCCTCCCGCACACTCTAATGCATGCCAATCAGGTTTCAATACGTAAAAGAGAGCAAAGATGTCGTGCCGGAGGAGAGTAACTTTTTCAAGGAGTTCCAGGCTCTCCCTACAACAGGCTAGATTTTAAGAAGTGGCAAGCTTGGGGAGGAAATAAGGAACTACTAAAGCTTAAATAAAAACAGATTCAGGTTGCGCTGAGGGTTGGTCTTGGTATAAATGTTGATGTTGCAAAGTCAGGAGGATCTGGAAACTCCAATAATAGCAATACTGTCAGGAGATTTTTTAGGGGATACCAAAAGTCAGCAGAGATTCTAGGTGTTGATGAAGAGCTGATGAAGAAGCGTTGCATTACCCTTTGTATCCTCTCCAGCAATAAGGAAGTGGACCATAGCAAGCTGTATCACTATAACCTGGAGATTGCACAACTGTACACCAGCCTGTACAACTGGCATCATATGCCCCAGGCTGTACACAAGATGTTGGCACACAGTCATCAGGTTGTAAGCATAAAGGTCATTCCTGTTGAATCCCTATCAAAGGAGCCACTGGAGTCCTCTAGCAAGGTGTTTAAGCATAACAGGGAGCATCACACCAGAAGTTCTCCTGGCCCCAGTCAAACTATGACCTCATGATGAAGATGATTTGCAGCTCCAATCCTATGGCCTCCAGAATGAAGAGGAGTCAAGGAAAAGACAAAGACTCCATTCTACCTAAGGAGGCCAAGAAGCTCTTGATGGACTAGTCTATGTATATAATCAGCTAGAGTCTTATTTATATATACATCTGTATTTTTTCTTAAGTTAATAAAGTTCAATTTTATGTTTATATTCACAATATCAAACAAACTAAATTTATAAAATACGTAAAAATAAAGAATATTCCGTCTCGACAACCCCTTACCACATGTGCGGTCTTGACCACTCCTAGAAACAAAATAAGCTCAGATTTTAATTCCCCGACCTCATTTACCTTTATTTAAACATACAAAGTGTCCCTTTTTTATTATAAAACTGTCAAGACATCCCATGACCCCCCTCCCCACTGAAATACCCACCTGTGCGGTAATGACCACTCCTAGAAACCAAGTATGCGCAGATTTAAATTCCTCGACTTCAAATACCAATACTTAGACATAAAACATGTCCCATCTTATTGAAAAACCATCGGGACATAACATGACCACCCTTGACCACTCCTAAATTGACTACCTGTGTGGTCATGACCACTCCAAACTTAAAAATGAGCCAAGAAATGAATTTCTTGGCCCCAAAAACCCCTAAAAACATGTATCATATGTGTAATTTCAAGCTATAATAGTTTTGCCATTTTTGGACAATTTTGGCCCACTGTGCAACGTTGCAATATTCATTTAAAAAGTATATTTACAATATTATATTTACAATATTATAATAAGTATATTTACAATATTATAATAAACTTCCTAAAAGAGATCACATTATTCTTAATCAACGTAACTTCAGTTTGTGAAATTTATCAATACAAAATGCTATTTAGTTTAGGAATATTAAATGCATTTAGTTCTTGATCAAATCAACTATGATATTGATGAAGACGTTTTTTGTTTCTATTATGTAAGGCGATCAACTTTTTTATACCCGATGAGCTTGGCTAAAAGACTGTTGAACACCATTTCGCAAACATTTGTCATGAAAGAGACATAAAGCCGATATCAGGAAACATTAAAAGTTTCCAAAAGAAATTTTCAATCCTTCAGGTTTTTTTTGAGTCATTTAAAAAAATAGCAAACGAAAAGTACCATGACCATCATCCACAGCAAAGTTTGAAATAGGACTAAGCAGTATCCTCCTGAAGAATTTTAACAATACTTAGAACTTATTCTTTTTCAAAAAGGTGTGTCGGTTTTTATTCAAAATAAAATCTATGTTCCGAATATGGAAAATTCAAAATTCATTTCTAAATTTTTTTTTTTCAAAATGAGAGTTTTGTTCATCATATTTTTATGACAATAAAAAATTCTCTAAGAACTTTGCAGGTCTTTTACTCAAAATGAGTGTTTTTCTCGATGAACCAGTTTTATCTCTTCAACTATAAATGACAGTATTAAACTTTTCAGGATCTGTTCTAATGACTAAAAACATTTGAACTTATAAATCAAATTATCAAGTATTACCACCATTTTAACTGATTATTTAAACATAATCTCCACCTAAATTCACCAGCTAGATGAACAAGAAATAAAATCTTATGTTGTGATTCAAAAGTTACTTTTGGCATTGTGTTTAATATTTAGTGATATGTGAAAATAAAGACTTGCATGAACATTATAGTTACCTTACCTGAAGTAACCAAGCATACGCATTCGAGTTCAATATTTGAATTTGTGCAGGTCTTTAAATTAAACACAAGATATGCGGAAATTTATATTTGTCAAATTAAATTGCAATAATGAAGAGAAAAGGGTATATAATTTACCACGTTTATCCTATTTTTATTCGCCAAAAGCCTTCAAAAAAAAACAAACTGTTTCTGCGTTTTCAATATTTTTTTTCGTGAAGTTCTTCATTTTTATAGATTTCTACCATGAATTTCTACTATGAGGTAAAAACTCAAACAAAGCAAACTGACAAAACAATCCGCATTTTTTCTTGTGTATTTTACAAATGACAGAAAAACAAAAAACAAAAATTTCCAAATGAAAACTTCTTAAACATGGAAAATCTTTCCGTAAAAAATAATAAATAATAATTTTTATGATAAAGTTATTATGATGCTGAAAAAATGAGTTAAAAATAAAAACTTTTTTATAATGTATCTTGAATTACTGAAGGAAAAAATAAAAAACCCAACGTGTGTTCTGGTCCACTAAAGGCAATACTGAGAATACCAAAGAGAAAAAAAGATTGCAAACTTTAACATTAGTTCTGAACCCACAGAATGACAAATATTTTCAACAATTTCCAGACAAGAAAGATTTTGCTAGCAGTTGTAAAATTTAGCGTCAGACTACTTTTATGATTAAGGAGCTTTATTGAAGAATTTAAACCATCGCAAAAACTACTTTCTTTAAGTTTGTTTCATTAAGACCTAATCTTCATTTTTTATGATTTAATCATTAAATATTTATTTCAAGCTATATAAGAATCTCAGTGTCTTAACAACACATTCATACGGCCATTTTAGTCTGATGTTTGAAAAGCCCTGACTTTAGAACATGCGGGAGATTTAGGTGAGTTTTAAACTTTTAGTCTTAACCGCCTAAAATCAATAATGCAAATTTCAAGAAAATCTGAAGGGGTCAGTTAAGTGACTGTTATAATTTTACAAGCTGTATTTGCAATGCTATTATAATTTTGCTTAAAAATGGGTTATTTGCAAAAACAAATTAAGAATGCTTCAAATTTGATAAAACTCAAATATAATAAAAATTTTGATTTAATGTATCTTTTAAAAATCAGCAGATTAACACATTTAAACAAAAGCTAAAAAATATTTTCGATGTAAAAATGGAGAACTTTCTAGAAGTGTTACGCTTTAAATTGTAAAGCATCGTGAAGTTTTGTTAATAGTTTTGACGAATGTTTAACAGTTATCAATTTTTTTCAAAAGGAGAATCGTAAGAGTGAAAAAAGACTTGCTAAGAACAAAGAATTTTATGACGTAACCACAATACCTAAAACCTAAAAAAAAAATATTAGAAGTTCAAACTTCAACTTGAAATACAACGCCCCCCCAACCCTCCCAACGTACCTAAATGCAGGCCTATTGAAGACTTTTGATCTGAATTAAAAAGAGAAGTATGCAAGAACAACTGGCAAGCAGAAACTATTGATTAACTTTGCAATAGAATACAGTATTGTTTGAATAAGATCGGTTTTACTGTTATACAATGTCTCATGGAATCGGTAAAAGATGGAATCGATAATATTCGTAGAAATAGTTATAGTAGGGAGTTTAGGCAACTTTTATAGCCAATGTAAATCTTTTTTATTTAAGATGCATTGGATTCCTTGCTATATTTTATTTTCAAAATGGTTTCAACCACTTCTGTAGCTCCAAAGATATTCGTGTTTTAATATTTTCAATTCATACACATTTTATGAAATATTTCCTTAAAGTTTCTCGTTAAACTTTTGGCACCGAAAAAAAAACTTTTTTATCTTTTTTTTTTTCTTGCGTAAAAAGTTGCGTTTACAATAAAATTTTATTAGAAATTAAATCGTAAATCCAAATTATTTGAACAATTCATAAATATAACTTTTTTCAGGTTAACGAACACGTACTTTTAAATGGTCAACTAACTATAGAATATGCGTTAAAATTGTTGAACGTAAACTAAATTTTTAAATGTTTTTATTTATAATACGTAAAGCGTAACAAAATAATAAGCGTAACAAAACTTTGAGGATAATTATTAATTTAAATTAACCTTTATTGTTAAATTATCAAGTGAAAAACGTGGAAATAAAACAGGACGAAAACTTCAAAACATGTAAAATATAAATATAAATCTAAAATTTATATTTACATAAATAAAACAAAATTTAGTCAACGATTTTTTAATAATTTCAGTATTATTATAGATGAAAAAGAGATTTAACCGCTTATAGTCTACTGTTTCGACTAATTTATTATTTTCAGCACCTTAATAATAAAAACTTTTCGAAAACCATGAATGAAAAACTCGTTGAATTTATCTATATGTTGCGAAAAATTTGAACTCAAAAATTTCAATTTTCAGAATTCATTCAAAACTTCGAATTGCAATTCAAACATCAGAGTATACTCTAATGTTTGAAGTGCAGTTCGATAATAAAAACATTTTTTTATATATTTTTCTAATTTTAATTTTAGCCTAAAGTTAATATAAGAGTAACCTTAACGTTAAAAAAAAAAAATAGAGGATAGCGGGCAGCTTTGATTTTTAGTATAGTTTTTAGTATAATTTTTAGTATAATTTTTAGTATAATTTTTAGTATAATTTTTAGTATAATTTTTAGTATAATTTTTAGTATAATTTTTAGTATAATTTTTAGTATAATTTTTAGTATAATTTTTAGTATAATTTTTAGTATAATTTTTAGTATAATTTTTAGTATAATTTTTAGTATAATTTTTAGTATAATTTTTAGTATAATTTTTAGTATAATTTTTAGTATAATTTTTAGTATAATTTTTAGTATAATTTTTAGTATAATTTTTAGTATAATTTTATAATTTTTTCATTATTGTTACTTTAGTTCTTGAATATTTAAGTAATTGTTTTCTTTCTTCATCTGTTTTATTATTTAGCCATTCTAATGTTTGGTTCTAAAACCACATTGTCAAAGCCTGGATAGTTTGAACATTTGAATTGGGTTTTGTGCGAACCATTAAATCCAAAATAGCAAAGTCACTTTCTGATGCTTTGTTAGTGACAGGGACATTAGAAGCAGATTCAAATATAATTCAACGTGTGCAAAAATTTTTAGACAAGTTAGAGAGAAACGGCAAATTTACCTTATCGCACTCAAAAATATTTAAAGACGGGGGAAATTTAAAAAATCTCCAATTAGAAAACAAAAAACCCACCCTATTAGACTACCAAAAAAAAACAAAAACTGATTGACATTATAAATAAATAGTTGCAGAATCTATTTTTATGTGGGGACGAAAGAATTAGATTAATTTACTTGTATATAAGCAAAACTGAAACATTTAAAATTAAATAACTTTATCAATTCTAAAGCAAAACGACGTCCCCAAAAAATTATTGTAGTGTAACCTTTTCTGAAAAAAATAACATCTATATATACGTATATACAATTTATTTTAATTGGTGGGTTTTTATTCTTCGACACCAACATAAAATCATTTGTTGCGTTTTTTGGACGTAGTTTTTCAAAAACGTACAATATATTTTTTTCAGCAATAAAATGTCACATGACAAAACTCCCAAGTTATAGAAGATAAAAAAATATATACTTTTAAAGCTTGAAAAATTCTCTACTTGATCCTTAAAAGTAAAGGAGTTTTGCCCTTTTAAACGCATTCTCATTTTTTTTGTCATCATCCGTTAATTTAAAAAAATTTGTTGTTTGTTGATTAAAAGAATACTTTACTCTTATGAGAGTGATATGTTACTAATAAGAATATATTAAATAAGAGTGTAAAACTAATTACTAGAGCATTTTGACTACTATTTTATCAAGTAATTTACTTATTTTTATATTAAAAAGTAGATATTTCAACATAAAAAAAAGAACTTGACCTGATCAAGAAACAACAAACATGATTTGCAGTTTTAGTCTAAATTCTTCAAATAAATGCTACCTTAAGTTTGAACTTGAAAAATAAAAACAATATATTCTGTCAAACTTTATTGTTTAAAATTTGTAAAAAATATGTCAGAAAGTTATTTCTAAGTGTCGCATTTTACCAATTGACGGTTAAAAAACATGAGTAAACCTTCAGCCAATTAAAAGCATTTTTGTAAGTAAAAAATACTCAACATACTTGTTTTTTGCTACATTTAATTTGCTTTTAAGTTTCCAAACAAATTTTAACCTGCAACTTAAAAGAAACTTGTGATTGCAAAACATATATACTGCCAGGACTGGGATAGGCAGATTTAAAGTAGTAAAAACCTACCCAGCTAACACAAAACGCTCGAGCACGTTCGACGAACGTTAGAAACGTTAGGGCACGTTCTAAGAACGTTCCGTAAAAGCTTGTCAATTATAAAATAGACCTGTAAGGATAATTTTAAAATGATTTAAAAAAGTATAGCGAAATACAAAAAAACATAAGTGGCGGCTCGGTGTTGTTTTTTTTACATGAGACAAATTGTCTAGTAGAATTAGTGACCACCTCATTTCAAAAAAAGATGCGTTCGATTTACACCATGACATTTCCATGTCATGATTAACATCATGACATGGAAATGTCATTGTGTAAATCATGATTATTTTTAAGAGCAGTGGAAATGTCGTTGTGTAAATCATGCATTAGTTTTATATATTTTGATTTTTTTTTAGAAGAATGAAATTTTATGACGTAACTTAATCTCATTTAAAATGCGCGGCGCATTTGCGCCATTTGCACATTCGCCAGTACAAAAAATTGGAAACCGAAATGTTCCGGCTCACATATATACCAATATCCAATTTATTGTGTTAGTGCATAAAACACTATAAGTTTTAAAAAAAGTTGCTTTTAGAAGAAAGAAAAGAAATGGAGAGTGAAGCAGAGTTTATGTAAAATATTTGAGAAAAAAGAAAATCAACACAAATCTTTTTTTGTTTTGTTTTTGACTAAATAAAAGTTTTTTAGTAAACATACCTTTTAAAGTATCACTCTTCACTATAAATTGAAGAGTTTTTTTTAAGCTCGGGCGTCTCGAAACTATTTTTGTTACGAGAAATTACGATACGATATCTCGAAATGACACTGAGTTTCGAGAATAGTTTTTTCTCTAAACAAATTCTCGAATCTTGTGAAAACCACGATCAAGATCATGGTTTTCACAAGTTTCGAGAGTTTTTTTCGAGAGGTAACGAGAAGTAACGAGATTCTTGATTGAGAATTGGCTACAAAATTTCCCTTCTCGAAACATAACAATACTACGAGAATAACAAGAAATTAAGGAGATTTAAATTATTTTTTCGATGTTTTTTGAGATATTACGAGACAAGTTTTCTAATTTTTCAAATATATTGAAAATTATTGGAACAAAAGGTTTTTTGTTCATTTTTGTACCTAAATTTTGATTAAAATAACAAAACACTATTTCAATGGCCACCTAAGCAGCCATTGGCAGTCCTCATCGTGAAACATTCGACTCTTTTTTCAGTTCTTTTTTCTTTCTACCAGATTGAAGGGAAGGTTGCATCTGGCCAAGAACTTGGCAATTTCTGTCTCCTCGTAGGTGCTCTTTGTCCTGCGGCTTATACTTCATGCATGCATCAATGTTTTTGGCTTTCTCAGGTGTTGATGGTCCTACCAATTTCCTCTTTTTAATGCCTCTATCCAAGACTTTATGTGTATGTTCTCCTTGCTCTTGCTCGTATCGCTCATTTTCGTCGTATAACTAAAAATTAAAAAAAGTAATAATAAATACTTTTTTTGTAAAAACCAGAAAGGTTTTGGATTCATAAGTAAACAAAAGAAAAATGATTCAAAAATCCTAAATCAACAATGAAATAATTAATATTCAATAAAAATAGTTTAATAAAGATTACTTAAAATGATTTAAAACACCTGATCCGTTGAGTATCATACAGTGTATCAATAAATAGAGGAACTCTAGCTCTAATTATTAAAAAAATATCTATTTTATAAAAATCTTCTTTGAAATTAACTAAAGTAAGAGTTACTCTATTTATTGACACCTTTTTTTACATGTGGGACATTTCCCTCTCTTCTTTTGATAATTAATTAATTCATTACCGATTTTTTACCTGGGAATAAATGGGCATTAAGTTTTAACGAAATGTGTTATTTTCGATTTGTTTAATCTATCCAACTTCCGTTTCCTATGAAAACGATAATATATGTTATTTATTAATCATAGAATACCCCATCAAAAAATATACATAAAGTATCAATTAATTTTTGAAATAGTTTACATAACTGAGATTGTTAATGATTCTCTAAGGTCTGATGGGTCATATATCGCTATTAAAAAAAACCACTTTTAACCGTAAAAGACCGCCTAAAATGTTAGAAGTTATGCCGAGAAAGAATCAACTTTTTTGCTGAAGAATAGTCTCGTGTAAGTTTTAGTGATGAGGCTAATTTTGAGTACAATCTCAAAGGAAAGGTGTATATTAAAAGATACAAGTATGAGAAGTATTCATTATGCTATGTTATATCAAGATAACAAGGAGGTGTAAGCTTGGCTGGAATATGGGGATGCAGTTCTTACAAAGGTCTAGGTCTCAGCAGTATATATACCGGAAGAATTAGTCAATATATCAACAAAAACACTCTAAAAAAGTGTTTATTACAGAAAAATAGAGTAGAGTTTGTCATTCTTTACCATTACCAATCTTTGGTGTTGTACCATCTTTTATAGACGAGGAAGGACAGGAATAAATAAAAAACTGTTTTTAAAAATGGTTATTTAGTAAGATAATTTTTGTTGTTTTATCCCTATTCAGCATTTTTCCCCTGAAACTCGGAAACTCGGTGTATTTCTTTTCCCAGAAACCCGGTGTAATTCTAGCCTAATATTCCAATAGCTTGCTTTGTGTTAATGATCGTATTAAAGTGGATTAGATAATTCCTCAATCTAATTCTAGCCTAGTTTTCAAATTTCTTGCCCAGTATTTCTATTCATTTTAAAGTTGTCATTCCTAATTGGAATAGGTTCCTGCTCGGTGTAATTCTAGCCTAACTCTCAAAGTTCTAGCCTAGTGTCAATCTACGTTTTAAAGTTGACAATTCTAGTTGAAATAAGTTTCCGTTCAGTGTGATTCTGGTCCGATTCTATCATCTATAATGTATATAATCAATTGCTATACATTTAGGATTTGTGCCAAAATTTCCTTTCAACTTTTTTACTAGTTAATTATTTTCTAAAAAATATCAAACATTTTCTTGACATTAGCCAAACGTTTTTGCTGCTTACTTATCAATATACATATATTTATAATGAGTATAATGAGTATCAATATACATATATGATTAATGAGTTACATTAAAAGTAAACAAATTTACAAAAACGTAAACTTTGTTTGCTCTTTATAGTTTCAAGATTTTTATTCTCTTTGTATTTATAAACATAATCAATTGAAATAAAAAATAAAGTTTGCGATATGCAAGTTCAGTTTAGTTATAGTGAACTTGTATGGTAAAAATCAAAATGACTTCAAAATGGGCACTAATTCTTTTTTTCAACGTCTTTAATTTATGAATTGATTTATCAGTTAAATTTATCTGTTAGGTTTATCAAGTGAGAATTTAATCATGAAATTTTTATGCTCAATGTTTATCTTACAAGTATCATAATAAAAAACTTAAGAAAAAATTGCAACAGTTTTTTACATTTAAATGTAACATTTAAATGTAAAAGTCAAAATACAAATCTGTTTACTGATAGTGATTTTCATGCTATGAAATGCTTAAATGTTTCTTACAGGAAAATTAAAATTTGTATTTGAATGTTATTTAAATCGTCACTCAGAAGTTTATCCAAAAGCTTTGTATTCAGAATAAGTTTTTTACCTCTGAATAGTTTATCAACAAAACTCCTTTGTAATCTCTGTAAAACTGTTGCCATAACCTGAACTGCTGACGGAACAATGTTTGTTTTCTTTGATACACTGCCACTACCTTTATGCTTTGTTTCAATTATTGTTTTCTCAGCAGTTGTAAACGACGCTAAAATACCCATCTTATTTTGCTTGAAACAATCCAAACAATCTTCATAAGAGTTTCAAAAAGATGGGCTTTTGATATAAGAGTTTTAATCTTTCAGTTTTCTTTAAAAGTTACTTTAAGAATTTCTTTTTTATATTTAATATATGAGGGGTGTAAGGGAAAATAGAATGTCTTTTCTTAAATATTTCAAAAAAAATATTTGACAACTTTTTGTAATAATTTTGTAAAACACATTGTTACTCGATGTTGGGTTTTTCAGAAAAAATATTTTGAGGTGTAATTCAAAAGTTATAACTCTTCTAATGAACCATCAAATTTATCTTCTATAAGACAAAATACATTTTCATCGAAAAAAACTTTAAGTGTCGTTTCTGACAACGGCTTACCATCTCGCAATACATTGCTTAGAGATAATAAAACGCTTTCGTCAAGACCGGATGCATCTTTAATACTTCGTCAGCGTAGTTTATCTTGCACACATAAACAAAACGTAAAATGTTTACATTAGTGCACCCTAAAACTCCTCTCCCAACCTTAGGTAAGTGTTTGAGTATAAATAATATAAATTCTAACTGCTCGAATAAGTTCTACTTTGATTAATGGCCATTTGTTTCAAAATTTCAACTGGGGAGAGGGTTGGGGAATCACCTTTTTAAATTAGAGATTAATACTTGTGGTCTAAAATCAGTTGAGACACTGGAAACGCGGCTGAAACTATTTTTCTGAAGTTTGAATTTTGTGTTTTTTTTTTGTTTTTTTTTTTTTTTGCTGTAAACTGATAGTTTCACGATATGTAAGTTTTAAGTATTTATGCAGATTTTTATTCGAAGTTCAATAATTTGGTTCGCTCAATAACATTAAGATAATTATGTAAAATAATACTTTTTGCTGCTCATCACTCAAAACGTTCATCACTTCAGAATTTAAGGTAACGGCACCGAAAGATTTATTCTTTTTTTAAGACGATCTATAAATTTACTAGATCTGTTCAGATCAGTGGATAATGCTATTAGTTTATTTTTAAATTTTCTTTTGAGAATTTGGGTGCATGAATCAGTTTTAAGATTTGAACTTTTTTTTTCTGGGATACTTCAGTTTTTTTTATTAAGCATCTACTGGGTGTTCATAGTTTATTTACAATTTGAATTCCATGATTTAATATCTTGTGTAGAGTTAGTGGCATTGTTTATTAGCCATATTTGCCGAAAACACTAGTCAACAAAAGAGAACTTTTTCATCTCATCATAGACTAAAACACATTTTTCTAAATCAGCTTTTTAAGTTGATTCCAACTATGTCATTAGTTTCCTCTTAGCACGTCTCGTTAATGAGATAGTAATATTGTACTGATTTCATCTCGTTCATGAGTTAATCTCATTGTTGTTTAGCTCAAAGACCATGAATATTTAATATCAGTTTAATAAGCACGAGTATATTGAACAAAAATTAACAAAAATGTTTCATTAAAGTTGCTGTGAATGCAATTTTCTTTTTTACTATTTATCTGGTTCATCGTGATATAACATCCAACAGTAGTCAGCCATCATGCTTTCATTCCAAAAACCTTGGCAGCTTTTTTCCTTTAGTTGATTGTCTTGGTGAAATCCTTAACCATGCTCATTACTTACAGCTCTAAGATTTTCAGGGATAAAATCAAAATGTGAATGAAAAAAATACAATTTCAAAGACATGCGATATCCCATTTTTTGAAAGGCATCGAGGAAATTCTGAATGCCAGTTTTATAGGTTGGAGATTTGTAATTACCCAGAAAGTTCTGACAAATCCATGTGAAAGTCTGCCAAGTTTCTTTTTCTTCAACATTTAAAGAATCTATGAAGTTTGCATCCTGCAATACTTCACGAATTTGCGACCCAACAAAGATTCCCCCCCCCCCCCCCTCAGTTTTACTACGCTTATTTTTGAAAATTTATTTACCAGATACTGGATTATGCTCATCCCTTTTATGCCAATCACGTTTGACATAATGATCTGTATTAGCACGGCTGTCCCACAGATACAGGAAACAACAGAATTTTGTGAGCCCTGATTGTATGCTCATTAACATTCCAATGACTTTTAAATCACAACAGATATTCCACTGATGAGTTTTGTAATTGATTGCTTCGAGTAATATTTTTTTTCTCTGAAACAATTAATTTCTAATTTAGATAAAAAAGAAAAAGAACAAGAAAAATATTCTTTAATTGTAATTTTCTCTAAAAATTTTAAAAAGTAGTTTAATTTTGAATCTTTTAAAACATTTGATATCATTAACTAAAAGAGAAGGAAAAAAAATTCTCCGAAATCTTAATAATATCTAAAATATGTAACTAAAAGTGAAAAAAAAAAACATGCAAACCTTAAATTTAAAATATAAGACCATATAACTACCCAGCTGTTATGTTTTTAGGGCTACGTAAAAACTTGCATTCATACAAATTTGTGATGATGTCACAGAGGATGTGACAACAATTTTGTAATTCCCTCTTTAAAAAAAAGAAAAATTTTTAAAGTGGAAAAGAAAACAATTATAGAAAGAAATTAAAAAATCAAAAAAAATTTCATACATAAATTGTACTCTTATACTAAAGAATCCATGGTAGCTTTAAGTATATCATTTTCTGATATCTTTTATCATATCTCGTTTCTTTTTTTTAATAGCAGTTTTATTAGTTGCTGTCTGGTGGACCATTTTTAACCCTTAAAGTACTGAAATTTAAAGTTTTTTTGTTTGTTAAAAAAATACTAAAAAAAAAAGGAATTTATATGAAGGTATGTACACAGACATGACAGAAATTAACAAGCACCTAGATAAATGCTGTTTCTACTTTTAATTCATGATTAATATTATTTACAAGCATGAAATTGAAATAAATTAATTCAGATTATTTGAAATCACCTGCATATTGCTGCGAGAAAAGAATAAAATTCTTACTGTTATTTAATTTAATTTTATCATAATTATATCATTTATTCAAGTATTATTTTCAGCTATCGAATCAAGAAAAACTCATTAAATGTTGTATCATAGAATGCCATTCTGCTTCTTGATATAAACTGGGCTGATATTTATCATAGCTTACTTCACGCAGCTAGCAACTTTACTGAAGAAGATCTATAGAAACATAGAAGAATATTTTAAGGGGAAAAACATTTTGCTATGAAAACCTAAAGTTCAAAATACTCAGAGGTCAAGTTCATGAGTAAATGATTTGCTTTCTAACGGCATGTTTCAAAGCGCTTATTATTTTTCACCATTTAAGATATGCTTTCGAACTCTCGGACATAAAATTTATTTTTGAAAACATTGGGCAAGTAAAATATAAGTAAATAAACATAATATGTTACAAAATCATATTTTATGTTTACAATTTGTCAGATGATTTTCTACATTTTGTACTTAGAGTTTACCATTCCTTACCCCTGGCCTGGTATGATGCGCACAACAAACAACTTTTTTAATAATTGAAATTTTTTTTTTTTTTTTGTTGATGATAAAAAAAAAAAAAGAAAAAAAAGAATTCGGCTAAAAGTTCCCAGAAGAAATCCAGGATGGAGCAAACCAATAGTGAAAAGAAAGCAGATTTATGTAGAATAACATAAATCTGCTTTCTTTTCACTATTGGCTTGCTCCATCCTTTTTAACCTTTTATTAAATCATATGAGTAATTTTTTTTATCCATAAGTAAGGTTTCATTTCCATTTATTGATTTTGCTTCAAATATTGGCTAAATTTTTGCATGAAAGTTGCACTCTGTTTATTCTGGTCGGAAAGAAGCACCTTTTTCAATATATTTAATTCTCCTTATGGATAATATGCATTGAAAAACCATGATAAAAGCAATGTTACTTAAATTTGTATTTAGAACATGGGAAAACCATTTTCGATGGAAAACCCATGGAATGTTTTCCTATAAATAAGCCAAGGTTCATGGATTTCCATGCGGCTTAATATCAAATGGAAATACCGTGTGTTGTTTTCACGATTTCTTCATGGAACCCTTTGGTTTAAAATCCTTTGGTATTTAACTTGGCATATAAATATTATGCGAACCCATGACGCGTATAAACATTATGGAAATAATTACAAAATATCATTGAGTTTTCTTAATCAGCAGAGTGCTATCGTGGAACGGCATCAATTAATGAAATCCAGCAATAATATTGTCAAATCCTACAAATCTTTGAAAAACCAAGAACTACAATGCACAACAAACTGTACGAATTGACTGCAAAAAATATAACATTACAAGTCATTTAAAAAAAAATAAGAATTGTATGCATGTATAAGAATATCAGTAATAAACAGGTATAATATGCATTGCATAGAAACATGTTTAATGAAAAATCATAAACAGTAATGAAACTAAAACATTGGAAAAATAAAAATATTTTTTTCTAAAAATATAAAAATTTACATATAAATCTTTAAAATAAAAAGCTTCCGCAAATTAAAAAAAATCATAGTTACAAAAAATATTTTTGGACATAACACAATACACTTTTAAAGAAAGCTCATGAAGTACTCAATATTGTTCAAAAATTTATAGATATTACTCATAGTAAAAATGAATGATCTAAGTTTAAGAGAGATTTTAAATCTATCAGGATTTTTTTTTAATTATTAAAAAAAAAGTTTCAAATAATATGACCATCATCATGATTCACAGCAACCTTCAAATAGCATTGAGCGATATTAACCCCCTCCGACCCCTAATAACTTTAAAAATCTTTTGAATTTACTTTATTTAAAAAAGAGTAAGGCTGTTTTTAGTTTAAAAAATAACCTGATTCTGAATATGGACAGTTAAAAATCCTATTTCTAGTTTTTTTTCTTTTAAAATGAAAGTTTTGTTGATCAAACTTTTATGACAAAAAAATTCTCTAAGGACTTTGCTGGTCTTTTACTCAAAATGAGTGTTTTTCTCTATGAACCAATTTCCTCGATGAACCAGTTTTAGCAAATGACATCTCTTCATCTGCAAATGGTATACTGTTGAAGTTTTCAGGATTAGTTCTTATGACTTGTTGTTGCAGCTTAAGCTAAAATCTTTAAAACTTATAGATCAAAAAACATTCTTGACCCTAATTAAAAAAATGTTCAACCAAAAACTTGTTTATTATTTTTTTTTTAATAAGATTTTTTTTTTTTATTAATTCAGTTTTGGATATTTTTTTTCATGTTAAGGTTTTGTTTGGAGAAATAGACATTGCATTAAAAGGTTTTGGATATATGCTTTACATTAGACAAAACATAACAATCAGGGGCTTTAGTAAGGCCAAATATGTGATAAGTCTTAAAAAGAATTAACCATAACTATATTTGTTCTCAAAAAGAAACATTTTTCAGGAATGTTTTTGAAACCATTAGAAAGGATCCAACTTAGTTTTGTGTGTACTTGGGTTGTAATAAAGCTTGCTGTAACTTTTACATTTTAAAAACTCAAGCACTATTTTCACCCTTTTATAATTTTCTTCAAGGATAGGTCAAAGGAAAAGGTAAATTTATTTTAGTATTTATAAATGATGGCTTTAAAGAATTTTGTAGAACTTTTTATCAAATAATGCAAGTGAGAAAGAATGCACAACATTCCGAATTTTTTAATTTTATTAAAAAATCTTCCTTTCATTAAAAAATTGGTTTAAACTGACTTAACCCTTTCATGCGCTGGATTGTTTTATAACAGCAAATTAAAACAAGCTTTCCCAATGCAAATTGTGCATCCTAACCAATTGAAAACAGTAATATTTTATAAAGGGAAATTGATTAGGGCTGTAGAAAAAGTCTACTTTAATTTTTCAGAGTACCACTGACCTTTTGTAGATGATTTTTTTTAGGTAAAGTCGTTACTGGGAACAGACAACAAATACTACTAATTTAAAGGATTTATAATTCTGATCTTGTTGTGAAAAAAATATTTTATGTTAGTTTAACATGGTACTGTTCTTACTACTCATTTATATTTTTGTTTATTTATACCTTTTTGATCAAATAAATAAAATTAATTTATTGTTGTAGAACAACATTGCACTCCAACGGTATAAAATCCAACTCATTATTATAATTCTTTTATCCGATAATGGTGTTAACTACAAACTCTATTTTGATAACTTTTTTTCATCTATTGATATTCTTCGACTACTAAAAGATTTTTGACTGTAGCAACAATCCGTAAAGATTGCTTAAAGGATGGAAGTAAAAGTTACTTAATGATGAAGATCTCAAAAAAGCTGGAAAAGGCTTCTCGGACTATATAGCTGATGTTAATTTAGGAATTTGTATTGTTAGATGGTATGATAATAATATTGTGCAACTCATCTCAAATTATGTAGGAAGTGAATCAGGTACTCCTGCTAACAGTAAAAAAGATAAAAGATTTATGACTATTAATCGACCTAAGATTTTTGAAGTTTATAATACTCATATGGTAGGAGTTGATTTATGCAAAATGCTGCTAAAGCCATACAGTGTGAGACAACGTACCGTAAAGTATTATATGCATATTTTCTATTACTGTATTGGCATATCTGTAAACAATAGTTGGCTTCTGTATCGTCGTCAAATGAATCAACAACATGTTCCTATCAAGAATCAGCTATCACTGTTACAGTTTCAAACACATAATAGTGATAGCTGATTATTGTAAGAAAACACCAACTTTTTTTCATCAGTAAGATGTTTCAAACTTTTTATTATTTAATTTTCGTTAAAGGTTTCTTAAATATTTTTAAACAATAAAAATCCAACTGTCCTTTGTATTGCCATTACAAGGTGCAAAATGAATTTGAAAAACGATCATACAAAATGATCAGATTTTATAAGTGTATTTTAAAAAAGAGATGTATATAATTCAAAAACTATTTTTAAGTGTACAAACTTTGTTGTTGTTTTTTGTTATTTTTTAAAACATTACAAAACAACAGCTCCTCTATTTAATTTATCAATGTCAAATTTTAACAATCGGAGTTAAAAAATTGTTTGATTTAAAGTGACCATCTCTGGAATGTTTGTATTTTGCGGCTGCATTGACTTTAATGGTGTAGATTTGCGTAATATCTACCCCAGGTGCATTCAAATAGAACACCTATATATAGACAAAAGTGAATTTCATGGTTCTATCAGCAAACACGTTGATTAATCAAAACAAATGGTGATAGTTTAACAAGATAATATTTCTTATCTTTCACACTTCGCACATTCGAAGCTTAGATAAAAGAAGATGAAATAAATTTAATTCCTTTACCACCTCGATCACCAGATTTTAATCCAATCAATTCTATTTGGGCTTGTGTGGACAAAGAATTAGTCAATGCCCAAAAAGTCTAAAACGATAATTGGATATAGAGCAATAATCTTGCTAAATCAATGCAAAAGAGATGAACAGCTTTCAAAAAAAGAAACGGAGGATTGTTTTAAAAACCAGTTTTGATGTTGATGCGCAATTTTGGTTTGCCGTCTTTTTTTATTAAATTATTTTCTTGTGTTCACATTCATTTTTTAATTATAAGTTTTAATGTAGCATTGGTGTAAGACTTGTCTCAGAAAATTTTTTTGCATCAAGCAACTTTAGTAAACCTTCTTAGTAAACATTTGGTTTGAAAACCAGGGTTCAAACATGGTATTCCAGTCCTCCGATCTTCATTATAGAATGAGAAAGTAAGAAGAGCATATATTTGTGGAGACTTAAGTCACTTAAATCATTTAATTATTTGGATAAGAAACTTTTTTTTTTTTTTTTTTTTTTTTTTTCAGAAAAGGTAAGCACTACTCAACTCAAAAAGAAGTTTTTCAATCATCTATTTTTAAAATCCGCTATTAGTTTTATCATCTCAGTTACGGAAACCGTAAGCCTTTAAGCCTTGCTCAAGCAGAAAAAAGCGTTATGATGGAATTGCTTGAGAGAAATACTCAGCTAAAATTCCTCATCAAAAAAACATATGAGAAAGAACTCTAAAATAGATCAGGATGTATAGTCAAATGTTAAAAATAATTCAAAGCTTTTTCACATGCGGGGTTAAGAGGAAAAAACTTAAAACAAATAAAGAGTTGAATTAACTTAAAGTAAAGTTTTTTCTAATTTCTTTAATCTCTAGCCTCCTCTAGTAAATGACTTGGTGGAAGGCAAGAAATAGCATCTTGAAGTTGAACCTCATTCTCTGCTTTAAAAATAGCTGCAAATCTAGAATAAATAGGATTATCGTTTGTATGAGTAAGTATACCAATTATCGTTTGCCAATTATTCTCTTCTGTTCTGATTGGATTACTTCCTCTTTTTGAATAGTTCTAGTTATCAAAGAAGTAAACCTCTCAGCAACTGCATTACGTAGATCAGAGACTTCTTCTATGGTGCTTCACGTGATTCATTCTTAGCTCTTAATGCAGCATGATATAAGCAATTACCATCACATTTCCCATCACAAGATACATTTCTCTCTTTCTGACTACTTGGATCATAATTTTGATAATGTAGATTATTTAACCAGAAACTAATTGATTTTCTACTTAGAGGCCCAATAGGTGAATTTCTTTTTATTACTAGATTTCCTGACTCATCTTTTATGAAATTTCTTTCAGAATTAAAAGAATATTGATGCACAGTGACATTTAACTCAAGTTCTTTAGCTATTTCAATAAGATCAATATCTTCAGCCCACAATACTTCTCCAATATGTGAATCAGCATTCCGTAGGTCTTGTATAAAGCGTTCAGAAATCGTTTCTAAAAATTGCGTTCTATTTCTTTTCTCCTCTTTCTTTTTTCTTTATACGTAGATTTCCTATTTCAGAAGTGAGAGGAATTTTTTCATCTCCAGAATATTCATCCCCAGAATCCTCATCTGACATATGTAAGTATCTAAGGTTATGGCGTATTGCAGCACTGCTCTGGGTATCAGCCAATATAGCATCAGTCATTCTTTTTGCTACAAATTCTCTTTTACCTCCTCTAAATAAAGACTGAAAGTGATTGTGGTCATAATTGAATACAGGGAAATCCCATTTGGAAGTTGTTTTTCCTACAACAAAGTCTTTAAAATGACTATTCAAATGAGTAATTATAAAATATATGTAAGTAACAACAGGAAGATCTTGATAAGGGTCTTCATCAACTAGACGCCTCGCAACTTCATAATCTAATAACAAATTAAATCCATTTAAAAAACGGCTTGGTTCTTTCAAAAATTTGTTCGTCATTTTATCATATATACATATTGGCTCTCCATCTTTTTTTTGCTTCAAAAGTGCCTTAGAATACTCAGATAGTAGTTTTTGGCATTCATATTCCTTAATGACCTCGTGAATTTTAAAATACGGTTCAGCTGAATTATCTAAAACTAATCCGTATATTCTTCCGCTTCCTTTCTGATGAAGAGTGGAAGCCATTTCTAATTTATAACTAAACTCTCCAATTTGGAATATTGTAGGTAGTTTATCAATAACTTCTGCGATAGAGTTAGGTGAGCTTGAGGTTTTCTGCCAAAATTCAGTTGAAACTTCATGTTTTTTAAAATCTTCATTATTTACACAACTGTGTGGAGGAAGGAATTTAATTTTAAAATTAATCACTGAATTCAAAAGATAAATTCTGGCACGTGCTGAAAGACCTGTAATATCGAGTTTAGATTCTTTTTTAAGAGAATAATCCTTTAGAAAATCAATCAGAAGAAGATGAGCCTTTTTTGAAATATGTTTACGTTTTTCAGAATTTAAAAACTTCTTAGAAACTTTTACTTGGTCTTGATATATTGCATCTACATCTCTCTTAAAAGCGCTTGACCTCTTTGTGAGTGGAAGATCTGTGTTCGGTTCACGAGGTTTTGTCTTAGAGTGAAGAGGGGTAGTTGTTATATCACTCCTTTTCTCCTTTTCACTAGGTAATTTAGGTGGAGCGCTTTTAGGAATCGAAAATCTCGGTTGATCATTTTTTCGAGATGGAGTTTGATTAGATTCTTCACAATTTTCTTTCGTAGAATTAGAATTGCTTGAGACAGCCATTTTTTTTACACTAGATGCGATTTCTTCAACACCGTCCGCCTCATTAGATAAAGATGCAGTAGACAATACTGAATAAGACATTGATTACAAGGATGCTAAAAAAAAAAATGCTTATTGACTAGCCTCTCTATTTAATTATAAGTTTAAAATATATTTTAGCTTACAAAATTCAAAATGTCAAACAATGAAATTACATTTTTTTAGAATATAAATAAATTCTAACATTGATCTAAAAAGATATTGCAAGTAATTATTGATTTTTAGAAAAAAAGTTATAATTTTTTTGTTAAAGGAATTATAAAGACATGTCCATCACATGTTTTTCAGGATTTGAACCTCGATTTTTTGATTCAAGAAATGACGTCGCCTTTAAAAAAAGTCTATGTCAATCATGAAGACCTTACAAAAAGCTTTCTGAATTCAACACTTAGATTACATGGGGGGGAGAACTCAAAAAAGCGGATTTTCTTTCCACAGAACGTCTACCCAGAAATTTAATAAACAACTGAATGAATTGAAGACGCTAGAAGACTATTAGATATTAACCATGAAGGAAGCAACCAATTTACGGGAAGCGCCCAAAGATGCTCCTGAAAAATCGAAGCGAGCCAATGTGATTATACAAAAACATAGACGGATGCGGAATGAGCTTCTCGTCAAGCCAAGATTGCTCTCATGGATAATTTAGATGCGATCAGAACATTTAAAGAAGAGATTTTAAGGAAGATGCTCTGTAATCTAAGGCTAAGTATTAAGATATCATATATATGACAGATCTATTTAAAAGAAAAAATTGATAAAATCTGGAGATTTAATCAGTAAGCAAAACAAAACGTTAAATGCTGCAAATTTTAAAGCATTAAATAATAAACAAAATTAAACTCATATTTTTGTCATTTTTGTTATTATTTACGGTTTAAGTTTTGGTTGTCAAAGAACTAAAATATTAAAGTATAAAATATTAAAGAATAAAATAAGCTGTTTCTCAAAAATGGACCTTCTTCATTTGGAGTTTGAAATCCCGTGATAACGGTCAAACTATAAATTATTTGCTTCAGTCTGCCCTAAAACTCCTCCCGAAACTTTATTACGTAATTGAGTTTCAGTAATATAAATTCCAACTGCTCAAATTTGAGAGAGGGTTTGGGAATAACCTTTGAAAATAGAAATTTTCACATGTGGCGCACCAAAATTAGTTGAACACTAAAAAACGACCAAAACTATTTTTCTGAGGATTGGATTCAATGGACATTTTTTATTTTAAAGTGATAGCTATTGCATGTAATTTTTCTGAGATTTTTAATCAACTTTCAATAATTAAGTTTACTCAACACCGTTAATATAAATAAGAAATTTTTTCGATCATCACTCAGTGCGCCCACCACTTCACAATCTATGGCAATGGTTTGATTTTGTTTAAGACGATAAATGAAGTTATTTGAACTTCTCAGATCAGAGGATAATGGTATTGGTATTCCTTAGCCTTTTTTCCGAGATTTTACATATATGGTTTAGTTTTGGAATTTAAACTTTTTTGTTCCGCGCCTCTCAAGCATTTTCTAATTATAAACCTAAATGGAGTTCATAAGAATTTACAATATAAAATCCATTATCTGACAGCTTGTGTAGAGTTGATAGCGTTTTTTATCAGCCATATTCGTCAAAAATCATTTCAGAGGGCGATAAAAAAAATATGAGATAAAATTAAACAAGTAAAACAAGAAGAAAAAATTTATTAGGAAAACCAAAAATATTTTTGAGCATTTTTTTAAATATCATTAAAAGTAGAAAAAAAACCCTTTTCTCGAATCTTAAAATCTTAATAATTTCTAAATAAATCACAAATAAATCTAAACATAAATATATAATGTCTAAAAGTGACAAAAGAAAAATGCAAGTTTTAAATTTGAATTAAATGATTATACAACTACACAGCTGTTGTGATTCAACAAAAAAAATATTTTAGCGTTTTTGTATGTTACGTAAAAACTTCCATCCGTTTAAGTTTGTGATTTCCTCTTTAAAAAAAAGCAAAATTTTTTAAGAAGAAAAAAAAAAAAATTGGTAACAATTAAAATATCAAATAAACTATTTTACTCATCATTTCTACTCTTATCACAGAAAAACCATGTTACCTCTAAGTATCTTTTATTTAACGTTTTTATTTGTAGCTGTCGTCTGGTAGATTCATTTTATAACTCTTAAAGTACTGAACTTTAAAAGTGTTCAGTTGTTTGTTTAAAAGATGACAAAGAAAAGACGAAATTCATAAAAAATATTTTCCTGTATATACACTGTTCAACGCCTTAACAGTATACATAGCTTCTTTACAGTTAAAAGATTAAACAAGCTTGACAAGATTTAATTGATCTTAAAAAAAAGGAGGAACTTTAGGAAGTTTTCCTCCTTTTCGTTTGATGATTGACGAATATAGTCTTGTTGTTTTTTTTAATTTTAATTTCTTCGGGTGTTTTCAAGTTGCATGATTTAAAATCAACAATATGATTTTTTTTAACCAGCATTTTTTTAATAAACATGAAAAGGTATTCGGAATGCACACTCCTATGAAAATGTAAGTGTTATTGAAATTACATGCATATTTAAATTACAATTATTATCAAAGCATTCCGTAGTGTCCAAACTTAGAATAATAGCATGGCCTACTTTATACACGGCCGGATATGTTGCATAAATAGACCAAAAATTAGAAGGCCAGTTTTTCAGTACTTTAAGTTTTTGTGTTTTAAAATGTAAAATAGTTTTAAAAGTAATGCTTAATGTTTCCGAAGTTTTAAGTTTATTAAGTATTCCTTATTTAATATTTTTTAGGTTCATTCAACTGTGTTAAATATTAAATTAGTAATAAAAACATCAAATATTAAGTAAAACTATATTTTATAGTTCATTTCAAATATATAATTTTTAACATTTTAAAAATAACAGATGCATTTATAAAATAGCATTTGGAGTTGAGATATTAACGATATTGAAATTATAAACAAACTTAGAGTGAAAACAATTTATTTGTATAAACAATTTATATATATATATATATATATATATATATATTAGGGATATGACTTTTTTGCAACCTACTAGGCCTGTATCGTAATTCAATGAACTTTTATGTAAAAAGAACGAATAGATGTTTCATTTTGACATATTTTGAAAAAAGGTCACCCCAAAACCAAAAAATCGAATTTTCAATAGGTACACTTTTGTACAGTAAATGAATATTAAAGGCTGAAGATGTTGTAAGAGTCATACTCCTGTTGTTATTTTATTTATTTATGCAACATGTACTGTGATATAACAAAAAACATTATGTGATATATAATTATACATGTATTACAAAATTAACAGTATCAAAGCGTCTAGTACAACAATATACATAACTGTCTGTGTCAATAGGCCTACTGTGTTTAGTACAGGGGTCACATGATGCTCACGTCTCATAAAGAGTCTAGCGCTTATTACTTAGAATGAATCGAAGTTGCAGTTTGTCTTTCTTTCTGCAGGAAGCATACAGGTCTTGCATCACCTTGATTGCACGTTCAGCTATCTGATTACTTCGTGGTATGTCGATGACGGATGGCTCTTTCTTCCAGTGATTTTTGAATGACTGCAATGCCTTTTTGTAAGGCTTCAATACATCAGATAAATTCTTGAAGTCATTGTCATTGTACTTTTGACTACTAAACCAATGTTCTGCCCACTCATATGAAATGAACCTGCAAACCTTCTCCAAATTCTTTCTCGCTTCAGGCATAAGAATGAACGCCAGAATGGCGAGAATGGCTCTTGAGTTCCATCTGGCATTGCTCATATTAGGAATGTTCTGAAAGTGAATCAGAGGGAAGTTTCTTTGTTCTTCATAGAACCTAAACACTCTTGTTAAATGGTACAAAAACTTCATATCGTCTCTCCACCCTGATTTATCAAGAATTTCTACAGTTCCATTCACAAACTTATCCTTCAGTTCATCATACTTATTCAACAGTTCAGACACAAATGGGTATTCAATGTTTGGAGATTTGGTATCACCCCCAAGTTCTTCGTCCATCACCAGACGGAGAATCCTGTCTAGTACGTGATGCTGACAACCGATAAATTGTGGTATTGTGACACCCTTTAATTTAAACATACGTTGCAACTTCACAACAACTCCATTTCTCTTCCCAGTATTGACGTTTGTTGTATCAGTAATTATCATCTTAATTGAATTCCACAAATTGTATTCATCAATAAGTTTGGCAATTTTTTCAGCAACAGTTTCAGCTTTGCCATCTTTTAAACGCAGTGCATCAAGTTTCACGTCAGTTCTTTCATTCTGAAGTACAACTACCTGATATTCCTTATCATCTATTCGTTTGCCGCCAAAGCGTAAGGACCACTGTTCCATTTTAAGTTGTTGTATCATTTCTTTTTTTAATTTACCTGCCTCTTTGAATGTGGACTTGTAAATTGCTGATTGACTTGGAGTTGGAATATCAATACCTTGTTGTGATAATACATTGCATATTTTAGCAGCTTTCTTTGTGGAAACTCCACTTGATGTAACCATACTTACAGCAAATTTACTTTTGTAGTGCTTTCTAGTTTTTTTCTGAGTGTCCTCATCATCGTCTTTATCACCGTCGTCGTCTTCATCATCTTCACTCTTACTTTTGCAGTTTTCAGATTCAGTACCACTGTCTGTGGTAGACAGGACTTGTGATGTGGAAGGTATTGCTGTTCCAGACTGGACTTTCCTTCTCTTGGAAGGGTGAATGGTTTCTTTACTTGCCACTTGTCCTGTTGAGTACCCCACCTGTCCTTTACTTTCTTTTTGTAGGTGGTATAGACGTTTATCTTCCGAGGATAACCACTGGCCATTCACTTTCGTGATGTCAAATAATGCATTGAGAACATCATATTTTCCACGCTTGACACATTCATCATAGACCTTCAGCACCTTCATAAGCTTTGCTCTTATCACTTGATCAGACACATGTGGAAAATTCAGTTTATTGTCCCACAATTTTGTAATTTCCTTAGAAATTTGGTCTATTCGTTCTTTTCTTCCTTTAACATATGCTCCGAGAAACTGGTATCTTCCTACGATCTGCAATTGAAGTGGTATTCTGGATTTTTCATCGAGTGAATGTTCTTCTACAGCCACGCTTCCTCTTCTTCTGTGTGACTCTTGAAATCTCACCAAATTTTTAGTCCAAGTCTTCTTGTTCTTTGTTACTGTGGTATGACTTTTCTTGTGAGACATCATATAATATTGTTACGACTTTACGGATAGCTGAGCGTAAATATCCGTTTAATAAAGTCGTTTAATTAATAAAATACTTTAACTGTATAGTAATCCAATTATAGTTCGATAATCCAGTCAATGTTGATAACAGTTCGATAATCCAGTCCGTATCCTAACGATAATGCTACAACTACTTATACTTCGTACACTTACAGCGTCTTTAGTTCGCTACAGTAGTTCCTTATTAGCTCAGTTACACGCAGAGTACTTCATAGAACTATTCACATTATCAACACTGAGCTCACATTAGCAACACTGAGAATTAAGCTGAGAATTAAGCTTAAGATTAAAACATCGGTCAAAAATGAATGTATAAAAATGGTAAATCAAATTTTTATTTTGGGGGTGACCTTTTTTTGTTGCAGAAAGCTATTTGGGCCTTTTTTCATGATTTTAGGTAAAAGTTCATCGATTTATGATACAGGAAACATTTTATTTGAAAAAAAATTAAAAAGTCATATCCCTAATATATATATATATATATATATATATATATATATATATATATATATATATATATATATATATATATTCACTACATTTCTTATTTTCTTTTTTCTCTTTGTCTCCTTTTGAAAGATAATAAAGTATCTTTGTGTTTACTCCCACTTACAATCTTTTGTTCATTTTTATAAAAAATATTTATTACTGTTTGATTAACAAGAGAAAGTCCCCACTCAAAATGAAAAAAAAGTCACACAAAAATTTTTGGCTCAAATTATATTTATATAAAATATTTTCGCTAACTGGTGGGAAATGGTGGGAAAATGAACTTTTTAGTACTAATCAAATTATTTCTTAAGTTTTTAAGCAAATGAACACTATCATACATTAGATAAACTTTATGATCATTATAAGTGATAAAGAAATTTTCTTCTGGTTTGTCTGACCCATAAATGCTAAGCAATTTTGAATACGCTGAGACATTTGTTGGATGGTTGTCTGCAATCAATGCTGGAATGTTAAAACCTGCAGATCTTAATGTATTTAAACTTTCCTCTATTTCATCTTTAATGAAATCTCTAGTGATATTTGTCTCTGGGATGGCTTTAATTTCGTAAGGTATTGATTTCTTAAGGCCAACAATCATAAAGACAATTACTTCTTTGTAGAGATTAACCTCTTTATCTTGTCCAGTTAATCTACCACTGTGGTATTCACAAGATTACTGCAGATACATTTCATCAAAAAGAATAACACAATCATTGCTTATTTTGTCCTCATTTAATAATAACTTTAATGATTTTATTGAATCAATTCCACCTGATACTAACTTCTTCAATAGTGACTTTGACGGTAAAGGAAGTTTTTCCATAAGATGCGAATAAGCCTGAGATGATGAATATCTTTGCATTAGTGCAAAACGTAACACTGTTGAAGAATATGGAGGTTGACCTTTAGATTTAAAGAAGATTACTTTTGAAAGTTCATGAACTAAATATAATAGGAGTTTCTTTCAACAAGATTGTGCATATAAGACACCAAATTATTTAAAATAGATAAGCTTGTGAGTTTACAAATGTTGGTAGTTCTAAACCAATGAGGAAGTGGAAGTGGACAACTTTTATGATGCAGTTTTACATGCAAATTGTAATTAACGCTTATTGATTCAATAAAAGAAGTGGAGTCAACAAAAACTAAACGATAATATAAAACAAAACTTTCATATCTTTGAAAACTAAATCCATTTGGAGAGTTAGATTCATGAAGCATATTAATGTTTTTTATTTTATCCATTTCTTGAAATGAATGAATTTCATCTGGGATAGTAGAATCTCGTTTAGTTGGTGGTTTACGAAAGTTAGAAACTTTAGGCATTACAGAAGATGGAATACAAGTTTCTTCAGAATAAATAGATGGAACAGGTTTTAACTCGTGTTTTAAAGTAGCTCGTTTTCCATATTTTGAATACTTTTCTTCAAAATGATCCATCCAAATAACTGAATGTCTGCTTGGTTTCCAGTCTTTTCTGTATACAAATTTAATCCATTTTTCTTCTAAATTAGTATCATTGGGAAAACTAAAAACAGCTTTACTTGCAAAAAGAGTACTAGATTCACTTTTTTTTAATTTATAGCTAGTTCGACAATTAACCACAGAGCATTTATTTACCATAGTTTTCACAATTAATTTGGAAACTTGATCAACACAACGTCGCTGGCGAAAAAAACTCTAAAAAACTAGCCTTATAATTTTCGGCCTATTTATGCAACATATCCGGCCGTGTATAAAGTAGGCCATGATAATAGTTTTTGCCACTTTTTCAGAATTTCAATAAATTACGCGCCTTTGAATGATAAATCTGGGCAGGGTCTGCATCGCACCTTTTCTTTTTTCTGTAGATGTATTTTGAAGAAGAAGAAAATGTTAGAGGGAATGAAATTGAATGTAATAGATAAGCATTAATACAGCGGAGAAAATAGAATTAGCCTCACCATGTACTGATCCAATATTTTGTAAATCTGTAAACAAGTTTGTGCGTTACATCTTTTGTATCCACACACATATAATTATTGTTACAAACAACAACTTTTTAGATTTTAATATAGCATAATTAAATTGCGATACATTTGATAAAACCATAAAATGTATAATACTTGATATTTGCGGTAACAAATAGAATTAGCCTCATCAATAATTATTTTCAGTTTACTTGTATATTTTGATCTGGTGATACGCTTTTGTGAGTTAGTTTTTTATTATTACTTGTAAGTTAAACAAAGACTGAAAAATCATAAAGTTTTTAAAATTTGGTTTTTGATACCTTAATTTAAAATGGGACGTGGTAAGCGTTTAACGAATGAAGAATTAGCATTAATCAAAGCATACAAAGATACAGGATTATCTAATCGGGAAATTGCAAAGAAAATTAAAAGATCTCCAAAAGTGGTTAATAATTACTTCAAGATTGGCGTTATTTATGGAGCTTGTAATTGATGCAAGACTTGTCTCAGAAAATTTTTACGGAAACTTGCGCATGACAAAAACATTCGCAGGGCTAACAACATCTGTGGCTGCCACCTCAAAAATGAAGTTATCCGCCGCAGCATTTTCTAGGTTTCATCTTAGAGAGAGTCCGGGCGTCAAGCCTCTTAGAGAAAAAGTATTAGAAAAAAACATATTAGCTAAATTTTTAGAACTCTAATAAATTGTAGCGTTGTTTGTAGGAATTCATTTCACCGTAAAGTTTTGTAAGATTTACATCAAAAAAGGGATAAGCAGTATTTTAACATTTACCTTGACTTTACGAAACTACCAGTGACACTTTAGAATTGAGCAATCCAATGTTACTTTACGGCGGTTTCATGTTTAAGTATTAATGCCCATTCTTCTTTTACAAGCAAAACTTAATACCTTGAACATCTTTATTACGTTACAACGTTTTCTCATTAAAAGAGTTCATGACTATAAAAGTTCTTTTTTTCTTTAATACTAAACTAAGATTGAATAAATATTTTTTATTCTAAATAGATATTGAAAAGAGTAAATTTACAAGAGTTAGGTCTTGATAATACTCTCCATTTTTGCTTACAGGACTTTCATTTTCTCGTTTTCGAGACTTTCATTTTCTCGTTTTCGAGACTTTCATTTTCTCGTTTTCGAGACTTTCATTTTCTCGTTTTCGGGACTTTCGTTTTCCTTGTAAAGCTGATCTGAACAACTACGCTGGAAAGAAAATCTTTTTGGGGCTTGTGTTATATACCGAGTTACGCACGTAATTGACGATAAATTTTAACGTAGTAGTTTGCTTGTTTTTTTTACATGTGTTTTTGTTTACTAATTTTATCATTTATTTTTATTGACTTTTTTTATTATTTAATCTTGTTATCATTAGTTTATTTTATTTTTATTTAAAGTTTTTTTAACTTTATACTTTAACATTGTTGATAAAATAACTTTAGATTAATTACTTATCAAAACTATAGGATTAAGGAAATTGCAATTATTCCTCTTATATTTTTAAAAGATGTTTTTAAAAGATGTGTGACAATCATAATAGAACTAGAATTACTTATATTTAAATGTCTCTGCTTGATCGAAGATATTCTACGTAAGGATTTCGCGTAAATCTTTGCTTTTACACTCCCATATAAATTTCGAAAGTTCAGTAGAGTTGGCCTTACTTTCATAAAGAAAAGACTTTTTATGTTTGCACTATCTTTGAAAATTTTCTCAGTAAGCCCAGTATAATAATGCCCCTTTTCTTGCTGATGAGTTTTTACGTTGCAAATATAAATAAGGTTTTTCCTAAGGTATTTTTCATTTAGTGAGGATGAAGTGGTTTGTTTGCAATTGCATGATTGAACAAAAATGTCAGTAGTATAAGATGGTATTCTTTTGTTATGAGCAGTAACATATATCATATATGGCTCCTTTTTAAAACTGAAACACGAAAAATGTTAAGGATCGATGAACAGATTGTTCCTTAAAGAGGTATCTTGTCTATAAAACTGTACAACAAAACTCATAAAATGGGGGTTTAAGATTTATGCTTTATCAGAAGTTAATGTTTATGTACACAATTTTGAAATTTATTGATTGTCTGCTAAGCTAGACAATCCAATAAATCGGATTCAACCTAAAAATCGGATACTGTCAAAGAAATAGTACCATAAACGTAATTGGCATTTTTTAGGTATTACAAATGGCTAAGCTTGGATCCATATACGACCATGATATTAAAAAAAATTAATGAATTAAATATAAAAACTTTAGAGTTATCTTTCAAATAAAAAAAGCTGATGATTTATGAAAGCTAGAAGAAATATGGTGAAAAGCAAGAGGCAAGAAAACAAAAAAAAAAAAAGGTTATTTAAACAGTTAAAGTCTCATTGTTGCAATTTAAAAAAGGCCTTGTTACACTGTGACTTTTGAACTCAAACTGACAGTATGTTTAGAAAAGGGCCATGTAAAAACCCTGGTTGTTATTCCTAAGATATATTGTCAAAAATGCGAACAACATTTATTTATTACACCTAATTCTCTTTATTTTAATGATTTTCTCATGTAACTGCAAACAATTGCAAAAAGAAAAGCTATATTTCAAAACTTTGTTTTCCCCAATTGCGTAATATTGCTTTAAATGAAACAAAACCCGAACTCCCCAATCATTAGGGTAATTTTCAATATCTTTTTTTTACAAATTTATCAGCACATAATAAGTTATTCATATCCAGGCAAAAAATGTAATCTTTCAAATTTTTCTAAATTTAGGTTAATTAAGGCCATTAAGGGTAAAAAACAAATTTCCACTTATTGGAAATAATTTAACTTGGAAACTAAGTATCTTTTAGTCTTTCGTTTAGTTTAGCGGGAATATGAAAACCTTGATTTTTTCATTACAGCAGTTCACTAAGAAATGTCAGTAGATACAATGGTTTTTTCGTAGTTATAAATGCTTTATAACAAAGAGTTTTCGTAGCACGGACAAATGTTCGTAGCACGGAAAAATACTCGTACTATTACCATTATTATTTGTACAATTAGCATTACGAATGGGTATCTCCGTAGAATTAGAAACTTCGTTGTTGCGAGAAGATACGATAATTCGAAATTTTTTTGCAAGTAAAAATTACAAACTCAACGGTAATTTTCATCGTATTTTCTTCGTCAGATCACACTTAAATTCCTAAAAACTACAGTTTTAAAAAAAGTATTTTACAAATCTTTTTTTCAAGTTTGTATTTGCGTAGTCTTTTTTATCGTGAGTTATTACAAAACAGAATAACAATTTAAAAATACTGATTTCAAAAAATTTACCAACCCAATTAGCAATTAGTAAATAAACAATAAGTTCACGAGCTGAGTAAGTAACAAGAGCAATTATTTTATTTTCTCAGGTAAATTTTTTGTTTGGTTCCGTTAAGTAATGTATCTTGGCAAAAACATTAATTTCTGGCTGTTTTCATTTTCTCTGTAAACTTAGCTTAATAAAAATCATACTCTTAAATGCGAGTATAATGAGATTTAAAATACATCACTTGAAGCTACTCTGAATGGTTTTTGAAGAGGTTTGAGTATATGAATATAAGTTCGGAAAATGTTCCTTTTAAACTTCTTTTCATAAAGGTTTTTTTCTTTTTATGTTTTATTCACCAAAACTGAAAAAGCAAAAATATATGCAACACGTTCTCCAATTCTCTTCAAAAGATTTCAACATTTAGTCTATGAACAATCACGCCACCATATTTTATAACCAACAACGCAGTTATTTTTAAACACCTAAAATATTATGAAGCCATTTAATATATAAAAACGTTTCTCCGCAGATTTTTGGCGAAGTTTTTTTTGAAAACCGTTAAAAAGTAAAATTCAAAATGCCTGTTATTAAAAAGCATTTTGAATCATGCTTTTTAACGGTAAAAGTCTTCATTCTTTATTCTACTTCACTTTTCTATTAGCAAAAACGTTTAAACTTCAATTAACAAAAACGTTTAAATATAAAGTTTATAAATTGATTTCTTGGCTTACCTCCTTTGTGGCAAGTTGTCTGTTTCGTTCAGAATACCTTGTTTTACACGTTTTACGCTTTTATAATGTAATTCAATCCTCTCATTTGATTAAGTCCTATTGTTTTATATAGACTTTAACTTATTGACAGTCGTTGCTATGTAAAATAAAAAAACTGATTCCAATTTAAAGTCAAGTAATAAATGAGTTGTTATTTGCTTTTTCTATTTAGCGTTGAGGTTGAAGTATAATTTTAGATTCTTTAATGTGCCGGTTTATTAGAGTTCAAGAAAAACTTAAAAAACAAACACTGGTTTTGTCGATTAACCAGCTGTTCACATAAATATCGCAGAAAAGAAAATTTGTTGTAAGAAAATAGAGATACTTGAGCACGAAATTAATCAGTACGTTATTTGTTGCACGTCTTCTATTTTTGATCCACTTGTATTACTTGTTACCTAATTCTTCAACAATTTTAGTTTTACAGTTAGAAAAACCGGCGAAAAGAGAGGGAAAAATGATTTTTTTAAATTGAATAAATAAGCCACTGTAAATCGAGTTTTCATAAGTGAGAACATATTTTGTAACTGAAAGAACTTCATTACGAGAAACTTAACATCAGAAAAAAATTTTCAGAGAAAGCTTCTTTGAAAATTATAGCTTAATAGCTACTTTAAAGACTTGTTTACTAACAAAAGATGATATTCCATAACTCTACTCATCTTATTGCGTACAAGCATTCCCAAAAAACACTGATACTCCTTTTTAATTGGAGATTTGAAACATTAACTATGGCTCAATCTTCTGAAAAGATATCAGTGAAGATCTTAAAACCAGCATAAATGATCATAAGTTACATATTTATAATATGTTCATTTGAAATTTTTTAGTAAACATTTGATAAACCCAGTAAGCCCCGCCAACAAACATAAGAAGAAAGAATCTGAAAATTTCCGAAATTTGCTATTAAATTACAAACGTATTTTTGTTCGATATTTTACGAAATCTCCAAAAACTCAGGTTATACTTGAATTTAACTTAGAAGCGAACTAATGGAATCTGCAAAAGTTTTCGTATTTTTGTAAAATCTTCAATTAGGTTTTCTTCAGATTTTTTTTACCTGTCAATCCTAAAATCTATCTTTTTTCCATTAAGTTGGGATATCAATTAAATAATATATATACTTATATATTCCTTAATTTTAGATGGTGTACAAATTGCAGCATCTCTTGAGACATATAGCAAATCTATTCTTCTCCTCGTGGATGTTATTATAGAAAAATCTATTCGTTTGCTGAAGCGTGTTTGCTGAAGTCTTAACAAAGTTTTCCCTTAAAATAAAATTTATTGATCTAGAAACAAAATTTATAATTGAGAAGCGGTTAAAACCATTAACAGACATTATGAAAAAAGTCGAGCTAAAAAATGAGTTTTAGTGCGATAGCTTCGGCAAAATAACGACTTCGGCAGCCTAACGCTCCTAAAGGAAAAGGATTTTGAAGAAGAATTTTAAAAACAACTTGTAATTCCGATTATTTTTTGAAACTTTGAAGGAAAAAGGGAATCAACTCTCACTATCAACTGAAATACAATTTTTATAAATTAAAATTTTATTATATTATTATAATATCATTTTATTGTATTATTATAAATAACCATTAATTTTTTTGTACATATCGATTCTGAAGGGGTAGGCATAGCTTTAACAATGCACAAGTTAAATATAGTTTGCAATTGCCTTAACTATTTTCTAAAAGTTTTTTTTTTAAAAAAAAAAACCCTTGATTCAGTAACTTATGAAGTTTCTGCAAAAAAAGTTTTTTTTTTAAAAAAAAAAACCCTTGATTCAGTAACTTATGAAGTTTCTGCCAAAAACTTTGTTTTACGAATTTTTACGAGTTTACTTTGTTACTGCTTTAAACAAGACTTGAAAGTAAAATGATAACACTTTGGAAAAAAGTGATTTTTAACACCAGTTCATTAACCAGGATAAAAAAGAGGAAAAGAGGCATAAGGCATTCAAAAAAGTTTATTATATATATAAAAATTAGAAGATTAATATTGAGAAAAAAATTCTAAATTTGAGAAAATTGGAATTTCGCATTTGAAGATTTCAGTTAAAAAATCATCAATCTCAATAATCTCGATAGTGCCTTTTCATGAGTTTCTTGTAAATATTTTGTTACATTAAATACTTATTCATTTTTCATTAGAAAAAATAGGTTAGCAACTGGTGGTACACAACGCAAAAGGACACAAATTCGATAATTGTGCGGTATATGTGTGAGTTGAAGCATATAACTTATATACTGATGCGTTTATAAATGATCAAAGTAGATTATTGTATCAAAGATGAACAAGATGTACAATTTTTTTAGTACGAAACTAAATGTTCTCAAGTGCAAGTTTCTAGAAGTTATTGCATATTTTGACATAGTCATTTTATAGCTATACATAGTTAATTTATATAGATAATTTAATATACAAAGTTAACTAAAATGACTGAATTTAAAATCAAGCAATGCTTCAAATTTCTGTAAAAAACCTGTAAAAAAAATCTGTAAAAAACCTAAAAAAAATCTGTAAAAAACCTAAACTTAAAAAAAAAAAGATTTTAAGTTTGATTGCATATGATGTGATTCTAAGCTTGTTGAGAGGATTCCATGCCATGAGGGGATTCTATGTCAAGAGTAGAATTGCAAGAAAATGTTTTTTTTTTTTTATTGGTATTACTTAATGTGCTCAAGTCCATGTTTATAGAAGTGATTATTTCCTAACAGGAAAAGAAAAAACTGAAACACTTTAAGAAGAGATTTTACTCTTTCCAACGGATCGATTCATGCTGGCACATAATATTGATACTGATGAGACCACAACAGCGATCATATTAATTATAAGTAAACTTAAAACGTTTGCAAGTTCTTGTTCAGGAAGATTTTTTTATCTACGCTTCTGTGCTTACGAACTCAGTGCGAGTGTCTTCTGCATACGCAAACTTAAGAACAACGATTGAGGAACAACATGAAGGAATTGTAACAAATGCGCATAATGAAGTATTCTTATTGGACCAATTATCTTCTAAGCATAGTCTATAGAAATATACCCTGGTCTGGAAGCTATTGTTTTATTCTTTTGTTTTCCGAGTTTTTAAAAAAAGTCACGTGATCAATGTAGTTGCAAAACAAATATTTAAATGGCCAACGCCTTAAGTTATTCTCAACAAAATACACTAGAAATCTTAGTTGATTTCTTTAACAGCGACAATTTTGAAGAAGAAACTGAAGTAGAAATTGAAGACACAGGTTCAGAGGTAAAAATCATATATCAAAAATAAATTTAAATGTTGTTTTTTTACAGTTTTGAACTAATCAAGTGTGTTAAAATTACTTATGTTAAATTACTATCTTATGTAATGAGTATTATGTTACTTTTCTTTAGATTTCTGACCAATTAAATCAGCTTTGTCTTCAATGCTCAAAATCATATAAAACTAAAGGAGGTCTCAAAAGAAACATACAATCAAAACAAATGACTAATGAAGATGAAATTTCTTGTATCAGGATTGAAGATATTGATTCATTAATTACACATGCCAAAAAAAAGATAATAAATACATCCTATTATCCCAATGATTTAACGGAACTTATTAAAAAGTATAATTTTGTTGTAACTGATCACTTTTATGCTGAAACTAAAAAGTATTTTATTGAACTTTGTAAGTCTGGTGATGTAGAAAGATATTTTTCTAAAATATATGCAGACTTTGTTCTTGGTGCAGAATCCTACTTTTCTGGATTGCAAAAGCCTTATTGCACTCTTTTTGCAACCAAATATGTGGATAAACTAATATCACATTCAAAAAAAGTAAAAGAGTTTGGTAATAAAGAACCCATTCAAGTTAACCCAATTACAGAGTCTGAAATGGATGCTTTACAATTTTTAGCTGGTTATGTGGTTAAAAAGTTTTTTAAAAAATATAAAAAAAGCAAATACTTTAAAAACTATCAATCTCTTATCTTGTTACTAGAAAGTATGCTAACCAATGATATAAAACAAAAGCTAATTGATGTTCAAAACAGAGGAGGATTATCAGCTGTTAACAAAAACATGCAGCATTTATTTATTTAAGTCAAGGAATGTTTTCGAATAAAAACTGGTTTTTATAGCATTAAAAAAATTGACATTCCAAAAATTACAAATGAATTATTAAGGAGTGAAGAAATATTATGCTATTATAATAGTCATTGCAATGCTTCAGGAATAGTTGTGGAGAAAGAATTAAAAAAAAGTTTATTAGAAAATATGATGCAATTATATTGTAGAGTGCGCTCCTTTTCATTAACAAAGGACATTACAGAAAAGCATAAAAAGTATTTAAAAGTGGAAAAGTCTAAGGGACTTAGAAACAATATAAAAAAGGCGACAGAAACTTATAATATATATTAAATAAAGTATTTTAATTACAAATGTAGAATAAATAATATACCAGATAAATATATGTGTAATTATAAATATGTAGTTAAATATTTTATGACATACAACTCATCAAATAATTTTTCTTTTTTAATTAATAATTATTCGTTTTTAATTTAAAAAGTAATAATACAGTTGGTCAAATACGACATTTCCAACCCAAGACCTTAAAACATACTTTAGGTCATTTTCTAGTGCGAATGACAACGCAGTTGATCGAAAAAGAGATTTCCAAATTAAAATCTTAAAATATATTTTCAATAATTTTTAGTGCGAACTGTTTGTTGTCAAAAATAACGATAAGCTTAATTAAGCCGATCCAATAAAACCAACTATGTGGTTGAATGATTGAGTTTAAGACCTATATGAGGATGAAAGTAGTCCCCAGTCCAAGGACGCAAGTTTTAAAATTTAATTAAACAGGCAACGGAAAATAACGTCACAACAAAAAATGTCACTTAAAAAATACAAAAGAAAAAAAAAAAGCTTTACTGAGTGGAATCAAAGTAAACAAAGTCAGGAATAAAAAAACAAAAGGCGCTTTTTTTTTCTGTAAAACCATGAAAAATTTAAGCCATTTAACCATAGAAAAACATGAAAAAATTGAGAGATATTAAAAATTAGTCTACATGAAAAAAGTTGAGAAATTAAAAATTAGTCAAAAATGATCCGCTTTAACAGAAAATATAAAATTAAAATGGGGGTGTTTAAAAAAATTGGGGGGGGGGGCTCATTGTTTATTATATGTAAAATAACAATTAAAGCAATGTTGAAATTAGAGTTTACATTTTTGTGCACATGACATATTTTGTACCTCATAAATTTTCACCCTAAATTTTACAACCCTTGTTGTATATTTGAGATTATTCGATTTATTTAAGGATTTTTTGAAAATTTAATTTTGTGAATTCCTTTTAAGGATTATTTTTTTTTTACAATAACTTTTATGTTTTTCGTTTTTAGAATAAACATAATAAAATAAAATACCAATTTTCAGCTAAGTATAAATTTTATATTTAGTTTGTTTAATAGTAGTCAATAAGTATAAAAACAAGCTTCAAACTTAAATGTATAAAAACTGAACTGAAATTTTATTGATGAAATTTTACATTTATTTCCTAAGCTCGCACTTAAGTCTTTTCTAACTTGGTTATTTTAAATCCATTTTCTCCAGGAAATAGGATTTGTCAAATCTATCAAACAAACTTGGATGTTTGTGATGTTTGTGTGCCACAAGGTCTCCTTAAGTCACGCCGTAGAACTTTGAAAATAATGGACCCTTCATTTCTTTTTCTTCAAGTTGGCTTTGTACTTTTGTTTCAACTTCTGGGTCATGGTATTCTAAAACAGGTTTTACTAGTTCTCTTTTGATAAGTCTTTGTCTTAGAATGGCTACAGAACTTTCGAGAACTTTACTAATTAAACTCATATCATTGTATTTCTAGTCATGTTTGCGAAAACAGTTTTAAACATTAATGGTGGGACTTTTTCATTTTTTATGTAATTCAAAATGTGTCGACCTGGTGTTTTGGTTGACTCGCTCTTTTCTTCGTTTGAATGTTATATGCTTGAGTCGGGTTTATAATTTATAATTTATAATATGCTTGAGTCGGGTTTATAATTCTCTCATTTTCCCTCCTCACACAACGTAGCTATGAGTGGATGAGAGATTTGCCTGTAATTGAGAGTACGCTCAAAGAATGAGCCAACTTGTCTGATCGGGAAGATGCCTTCAAAGGGAATAAGGGCCTAGGTTGTTATATGCTGAGAACACTTTGGCCAGCATATATTGTCCTGTTCAGTTTGAGTTTTTTTTTACCCTATAGGTATGTAATTAAATATTTTTAAAAATCACAGAGTAATAGTTAATGTTGAAAATACGAAATCTAGAAATTATTCTTATTATATCATGCTGATACTCATCTTCAAAAAAACAATTATTTTAATAGCCTGTAGTTGAAAGGAATGGAAAAGGAAAAAAATTAAAATTAAATTTTAAGTAAAAAAAAAGGAAATAACATAAGAGACCCAAAAATGCCTTTACCCCCAAAAAGACAAGCTAATGATAAGTTTTTACATTGAAATTACGCAAGTGTGAACACAAAATTAATATATTAGTTTAACGATGAGCATCAGCGGTATTTGTGATCTTGTTTAAACAAGATTTTTGTAAAATTTATATTTAGTAAAATTTTAAACTTTTTATTATCAACTTTCATAACACAAATTCACCTCAAAAAGTTTTTAAACTTATCAAAATCGAATTCTCACAGGACTAATCCACTGATTTGTGCTTAAAATCATTTTTAAAAAATTCTAACAAAGAAACATGTATTTTAACAAAAACCTTCATGCATAGCTTACAACTTACTAGATTTAGCTTCAGAAGGAGGCTTCATGGAGTTCTCTATTTTATATCCAAATGACATATCTAAAAACTATATTTATCGAAAATGAATGAAATTACTTATAAATTTTATAAAAAATACAATTAATTTAATAATTTTTTATTATATTTTAATTTTATAAAAAAAGCGCTTAATTCAGTAATTGCCGAAAGGCAAGAATTTAATAAACAACTAAAGTCATACTTTTCCGTAGTTCTATCTTTTCATTTAATCTTTTGTCAGGTGTAATAATCCACTTGCTAATGCATCTAGTCTCGGAAACTCTTCCTGAACTCGAATTACGAAAAATTTTTCCCAAGTCATACTTTTCCGTGGTTCTATCTTTTCATTTAATCTTTTGTCAGGTGTAATAATCCACTTGCTAATGCATCTAGTCTCGGAAACTCTTCCTGAACTCGAATTACGAAAAATTTTTCCCAATCGAAACAGAAAAATTTCAATTAAAAGCGTTATCACGTTCTTTCTTACGAAAATTTCATCGTAAGTTGTAAACATTTTTCTTGATTCAAAGACAAAACAATCGAAGTTTTATTTTGCTTCATAAATTCAATGTTCGTGTTGATCAAGTAAATATCTCTCGCTTACCATCACCTTGCTTTCATTTGCACTGTAAATGGAATCAAGTTTCTTTTGTTAGTATCCGATCTGCTCACGTGTTTGAATTCTTATTTTGACGATTATGACGATTCTCTAAGTTTTTCGGTTATTGTTTTGACCTGCACAAGAATCAGCATTTACAATTTTGCAAAAAACATGAGTTACTTGCAAAGAAAAAACAAATATTGAAATTCTTACCGAAAATCTCCGACTTTCATCTGTTTGACAATTTTATCAGTTAAACACTAGAAAAATGTTTTTTGCGTTCCCCATAAAAAATGATCTTCTCGAGAAAGTTAAGATAAGTTTTGCTTATGAAACCAATAGCCTTGTTTATGAAACCATATTAAATACAGAGTTCTTGAAGAAAAAGGCACAATAGTAATAATTTTTCATTTCTTCAGAAATTAGTAATAAATTAATTTCAGAGTTTACTACACCATTTCACTTTCTAAAATCAACAGCCATATTCTTTTCATCAATCCAAATTGTTTATATATAGTCATTAACCCTTTCTCTCTCGGGATATTTCCCGCTATATTCCCAGAGTCAAAATTCCTGATTCTGACTCAAACACTTTGAGACCTTGTAGTGACTAAAATAATAAACCAATCTCTCTGAAACTTGGCCTCTTTTTTACTAATACATTGATCGAACAAAATAACTAAAAAAAAATTATTTATCACAATTGTAATGACCCGCTGTGCGGGTCACAGGGAGTGAAAGGGTTAATCCAAACCGTTTATATATGTAATCTATCATATATATAGCCTTTTTTAGTCAAAACTTTACATAAACCATTTGCGAATTCTTCACTCGTTTTCCATTTATATGATATCATTATGCCCTAATTTTCGTTTTCTTCAGTTTCTGCTGTCAGTTTTAACATGGTGTCAAGTTAATTCCTTATCTTATGTTATCATTTTAAGTGGTCGAAGTTATAATTCAGTTAAAACTCTGACTGCAGACGATTAAACCTTATGAAAACATGCGAAAAGTTTTAACACGTTGATGACGAAGTTTTGTTGACAAAACGTCTTAAAATCAGCACGAAAAGCAACAAAACAAACATAACGATCATAAATCTAAAAACTTTCATTTGCACAAAGTAAATGAAATCAAATAATATTTGAAATCATAAAAAAAAGAGTTTTAATTGAAAAGTTAAAGTTAAACAGATTTTATTTTATAAAATCAAATTTTCTTAGCAAATAAATTAAACTTTTGCATAAAATTACACAAATTAATTTGCCAAAAACGAAAATTTAAAGTGACATCAAAAATTATACCCTACCACATTTGATTATTTTATCAACTTTCTCTAAAATACTTGATTTGTGATAAATAAGAACACAATGTGTTTAAAAGTCCCTGAAAACAAACGTGATAAAAGAAAAAACACGATTAAAGTTGGTTGAACGAGAACTGCAATGTCACAATACAACTTTTTGTTTATTGATAAAAAAATCCGTGGACTTTGATTGGTTAAACACAACCCACCATGCAATTTTGAAGGTTTACAACTAAATATAAAACAAAAATCAGAAAACAAACCTCTAATGGCACGTGACATTTTACTTGCCTACGAAATAATGTTTTAATATTGTCATTGAATCAAATTTAATTTTGCTTTGATTTGTTTTGAACATTGTGTTATTTCAATTTTAATTTGATTGGTTAATAAGCACTTCTGTTTCTTTCTACTAAAGTGACATAAAATTCAAAGAAGTATTTAAGTACAAGTCATCTTTAGGTTAGATAAAAATTATTTAAACGAACTCGAAAGATTTAAATACTATGTACAAATAGTTGTTGCTACAAATAAGTCGGCAAAATTGAAGTGTTTTTTTTTCTCCTTTCAAATATTTTTAACTAAAAATATAAATCAACACAAAAACAAGAAAAAAATTTAAACAATCGAAACTGCTATTTACTAATGAAATAAAAATCTCTTTTATAAACGGAGAATTTACTTTGGGAGTATTTGTCGATCTTTCCACAGCATTTGATTAAGTTGACCACCAGTTTCTATCATTAGACCTTCATGAACATTTCGTTGGACTGCGAACTTTTCAAATTGATTTAGTAATAATCCTATACAAATTTTTGCTTAACAAATAATAAAAATTTTCAAGAATAAATCAAAAATAAGGAGATTTTTAAATTTTCGTGCGAGGTCTGATATTCATTTTCTTGATTTAGTATATTTGTGTGGTTTATTAAGATTTACACAAAATGCGGAGTATGATCTGCATTCAGTTTAATATTCATGTGCTTCAGAGAAAGAAGAATCGTCTGTCTCGGTCATCCATTTCAAAAGTTCTCTTTATTTGAGTATACCCTTCTAAATATTCTTAGTTCTAGATTTAATCGAATCCTGAAATTTTTGTTCATTATGATTTAAAAAAAAAACTGGTTATAAGATATTTTTTCCACTCGTAAATAAAAAAAAATGTGTCGGACAAAAAAATGGAATCTTTAAGAAGATTTATCTTTCATCAATAACGCAACAAATAATTTATTAGAGTTGAAAAATATTTTCAAAACAAACTTTTCATGTTTCATTTTCTGTAAGTTCATAGATAATTTTCTCAAAAATCAATATAATAAAAAAGAACTGACAGTAAAATCAAAAATCACAAAATAACCTGATCCTAAAGACAGACCTATAGTTAAAACGAAATTCCCTTCCTTTCAAAATTGTTTTCGATTGCGATGCATGCGACTTAAGAGTAAACAAATTTCGTAAAACTCATTTTCAATTGAAATTGTGTAACATTCTTTTTCTCATTTTTAGGTTTTTAAATGAATCAGATCTCGTTCTCATTTTCATGGAATGGATGAGATTGCAATTTCTTACGAGCTTATGCACTCTAAAACTTTAATACAAAAAAGTTTGAAACACCTTTTAAATAATGCAAGTTTGAAAGAAGATCATTTATTTTGCTTTTGTAATTTTTAAAATTCATTTCACCTTAAAATAACATGTGATAAATGTCATATTGGTCATAAGAGAAACTAAATAAATATATATACATTAAGCATAAGTGATTTTCACTGGCTTCTACTGAAACCAGGGTAATTCCATTGAGAAAATTCTGTCGAGATCTCAATAAGTGATATTCAGAGGGTGCTACGTCTGGACTATACGGTGGATGCAATAACATTTCCCATTTCAATTTTTGTAATTTTTAACGATTCATGATGAAAGACAACACCTTTCTTTTTATTTGATTCAGACTATTTTCTTTCAATAACCTGGCGTATTCTTTCTACTCCATAAAAGACTAAAGAATCCATTGTCTGTTCAACTACCGTAGCTCATAGCGGACAATACCCTTCCAGTCCCATCACATCTACAGCTTCACCTTGTTAAAAGTCTATTCTCACTTCACGAATTCTTATGACGGCTCATCAATCTTTAAGAAATCCATCAGTTTCACTGATTGGACGACCGGATCGTGAAAACATATTTCTCATAAAGGTTACCAGAACGAAAGCGAGGAAACCATTTCCGCCAATTTTGATTTTGATAAAACACCTTTCACCCTACAAAACACAAATTTTTTCGCTAACCGGAACAATTGCGCATCCCATACTTTTCAAAAATCGCCGTTTTTTTGCCATAAACCTAAGGCCCCAAGAATTTTTTTACCTGAAGGTATATAAATGTTGAATCTGTTTTAATAAAACTGATTGTATAAAATTTTTATTTGCAAAAAGGGACTTCATAGTTTCATTTTCTAGACTAAAAATTTAACTTTTGGTGAAAATAAAGTTCTTGTGAACGCAACAAAAAAACCATTACACTTCTTGATAAATTAATACTTTTTTAACAAACGCAAAACAAAGTTTTAGAAAGAAATTTTAAATAAAAGAGTGCTTAAATAAAAATTTTTTAATATAAGGTTTTTAATTATCTTTATATTTATATATTTGTCATATTTCGTTTTTTTTTAATTATTTATTTTAATCCACAAATATTATATTGTGAAAGTAAGAGATATTTAATAAGTTTGAAAAACAAATGATTTGAAAACAAGAAAAAAGGTAAGCACATCTATCTGTTTGAATTAATTGATAATTTATATAATTCTTTAAAATAAATGTCTTAGCATTTTTTTATTATTATAAGTAATGTTTTAATAATATAAATATTAATGTTTTCTTATAAAAAATAATTACTGAAGAAATAGTAAATAATTTATCTTTAGATCAGAAATGTCTACCAACAATACCAGACAGTACTTCAGCATGGCATTCTGGGATTCTCATTACAAAATCTCATTACAAAGATTACTTTGCAGCCAAAACAACGATTGAAAGGGAATTTGCGGTTAATGATATTCTGAAAACTTTAAAACATCGAAATGAGAAGCCTCCCAGATAATAACTACCAGAGCATACAAGATTCCTAACTTAAACTTACATGCAACCACATTGAGCGACCTTATAACATGGAAAGAAGCCTATAAACCTATCTTAACCTGTCAAATGAATAATAGTGATCTAGAAATATTTCTGGAGGGTCCTTTGCTATTTCTGAACTTCCCTGTTCACACACAAGGAGTTGAGAGGGAAGCTAAGGAGGTAAAATTGATTTTCCTTATGCGTAACAATATGTTTTAACAAAAGTTTAAGAAATATTTACTGCTATAAAATAGTTTTTAATTAATCAGATTTTTTTAGGTAATTGCAGCTTCTGAAACAGTCTTTAGTTTTGGAAGAAAAATAGTTTTATCCAAGCAAGAGCAGATAATAGAGCAATGTCTCCTTTTAATAGCAAGAAGGACCTCTATCCATTTTCGCATTCATTTTTATCATTTTTAGTGCCTATAACAGAACAAACTAGAGGAATTAATTATAAAATATAATAGAGATATTAGTTTTACACATTTTAAACTTCGCTCCCCCCTCCCCATTTGAGTTAATATTTGCAAAAATTAAGGTCAATTTTTGCAAATGTTTTGTTCATTTTGATAAATTTATCTATGCCCCCCCCCCCCCCCCAAAAAAAAAAAAAAAAAATTCCTTGGGGCCGACCTTGCTAATGAAAGTTGAAACGTACAGGATGCCTTAACACATATACCTATTTCATTATTGAAGTATATTGTTAATTTTAATATATAAAGCTAAAAATAAATAGGAAGAGAACAAATAAACATCTATAGGCTTTATATGAGTATATAAAAGCCTTGTTTCTACAATATCGGAATGGATTACTACTTCCTTTAATCGTGAAGAAGTAGAGTTTTTACCGGCTTCAATTTGAAGTTTAACGAGTCAAGTTTATGAGCTTTTTATCCTTGATAAAACCAAAGATTTCAGGGATAAGACTTCCCAAAAATCCTGCTAAACTATCGAATAATGCTATAATTTTTTTATTTTTTAGTCTTTTACCAATCAGCTTCTGGTTCGGATTTGTCAACTAGAGAATAATATATAATAGACTCCCAACCATCCTGTTTTCTTACCGATTGTGTATGAACCTTAATAGTTAACTTTCCAGAATAATTTTTTAACCATGTTTATGTAACACCTGCTTCTAATTTACTCTTATTATCGGTGTTGGTCACTGATCCATAACAATGATACTGGTTTAGGTTCATATTCAAAGCCATTCTTTGCAATCATTAGGTTATCAACTTGATTTTGTAAATTATTGCTTTCGTTAGTCAAATTATTGACTTTTACTTGTTCTCCCATAAACTAACTTTGCCAATTCTTTCAATGTCAATTTCTATCGTCTCTGTTATTCAACTGATTTTTTGAGGTAGAATTTTTACTTTGACTTTCTGTTGACAATTCTTTGTATTGGTTGACTTCATTTTGTAAGTTACTAACTTTTAGTCGTTCAGCTTTTAATTCGCTTCTGTTTATTAACTTCACTTTTGTAAACAGACGTTTAATCGGTTAACATCAGCCTGACCTACATCAATCTCTTCTCGACGTTATCTACTTTATGCTGAATGTGAGCAACTACCTGTTCTTTATCTTTTAATGAGTGATTTTTTAAATCATCAAAATTTTGTTTAAATTCAGCTTGCTTTTTTCTATATAATTATTAAGAACATTTAATTTGCTGTTCGGCAATAATATTTTCTTTTTTAATATGTTTCTTTTTTAACTCTTCCTGTGACGGAAATAAACTGACCCCTATCCGATTTATCTATACTTTCACTGCTTAAATTTATACTTGCGTTAAAAGAAGTATTTAATTCACCTGGTTTCTACTCATTAACTAAATAAATATTACTCTATTTTTTATTTTCTAATTCCAATATAATAATATAAAATTATATAATATCCTTAGCTTCTTGTGTATTATTAAAGGGTAAGCAATAGTAATTGTCTTCTTCTGTTGCTTAAGGATCAACTTGCGTGAATACTGTAACTTTTCCCTTATACCATGATACTTCTGATGGAACTATACCAAGTGTTTTAATTGCATCTTCTTGATTCTTACCTCCATACCATCCAATAAAAATCCAATAAAAATTCCACTGAGTTGGGTCTAAAACTAAAACTATTAACTAAACAGATTTTTTTAAAAAATGTTTCAACTTTCTACTTCTTTTTTTACTTACTTTTTAATGGTCTCTACCATTCAGTTATAATGTAATTCATGGTCTCTACCATTCAGCTATAATGTAATTCATCAATTTTATTAGGACCTACAAAAGCTCTCTATGCAACTTTGCTTTTACGACTGTTAACCTGAAGACTATCCTAAAAACACTTATCGGCTTGTCATTCAGGTTTAAGGCGCGGTAGTGATACGTCACTAAATATTGCTCCGTGTGGGTAAAGATATGGTAATGTATCCGGTATTATAGCATCATTTAAATCCAGCAAATCTCAAGTTATTATTTCTTCAGTTGATTTCATTAACGACTTTTCTCTTTCTTTACTAAAATTTATGTAATAAATATTGCTCCTACCTTTGGAAAGTCTAAATGTACCATTCCGTAATTCTTTTGCTAAGTTATCATCTACAAAAAGTTCATAATCCTTGGAAATAGTCACAGATTTATCATACTCAGTTTTATTGTTAATTAAATCAGTTTGTAGTTTCCATAAGCCGTACTCAATCCTACTTTCATCAATTTCTATAAATTCTTTGTCTTTTATTATTGTTCTTGGAATATGAAATTTGTCACAGTTCCAATCCCTATTGGGAGCTATATAACTTGCTTCAAATGGATTATTTATTGCCGTATCGGTTGCTTTTTTAATACTCATATGTTTATGAAACTGATAGAATCTTGCAAGTTCCAGCATTCATAATGTTGATAATAGCAGTAGAATTAATAGTAGAAAAAGGAGCATGTTTTACTCTTTCATACACTTCATAAGCATTTATATGCATCTGCTCCAGAGCAACAAGTTCATCTGCAATATTAGTCGGTAAAAGTGATAATTTATCTTCAATTCCGTCAATACCTTTGCCGCGAGATAATAAATTTTTAAAATGTGCCTCATATAATTTCTTAAGTTCTCTGATGTTATTATCAGTATCATAGATAACTGAGGCTTGAGTCTGATTTTCTATTCTTACCAGACTTCTAAAATCCAAATTCTTTTCCAATTCGTACTCAGTATCAGGATTTAATCTATTTGCAATGTTAGAAATAAGGATGCTACTTGCAGCAGCTTCTGTCATTTCCTCTCTTGCTTTGCATGCAAGCTTCCCTTTATGAATTGGATTAATATAAAGCAAATTAGTTACTATTAACCCTCGTTTTTAACTATAAATGAGGGGATTACCGTAAGTTGCTTTTGCCAGTATTCAATGTTCTCAATTGCCATGCTATGTCTTTTATCCATGACTAGATTAGCCTCAAAACCCGCTACTTGTCCTGACTGTCCGGCCTTGTTAGACATGATCTGATTTACCGATAACTCTCTTACATAGAGGTTTTTTTACTTTCCTTATAGAATAACACCCATTAAATACTTCTGATAAATAATATTCTATGTTATCAAGATTATGCCTTGGGGCATTTATAAATTGTTGAACCTTATTACTTTTACTTCCGAATATGCTCGTCTTTTGTTTTAAATAGCTTTAATCCTAGTTGGGTATCCTTTTTGTCCATATGTTCAAATTCAACTTCAAAAATCAGCAGAAACGTTCATTAAATAGAACTATATACAAAACTAAAACTTAAAAAACGTAAATATATATTTAACGGAATTGCCACTGTTTTTATCGAAAACACGCTTTTATTTGAAATTAGTTCATTATCAACTTTATCTACCCTCGATATCTCCGATAAACTCTACTTTCATTCCACAGTATATCTTATGTAGCTCTTCTGTCTCAACTTTATCTAGCCTAGCGTTAACATGACAAACCAATGTTTTTATCATTTCAATATCAATATCAGGAAAATTCTCTCTAAAAATAGGAAAATATTCTCTACTTAATAATAAGTATTTATCAATCTTGGTTGGATGTGACCATTCAAAATCTGAAAAAGCCAAAAAAAGTTTTTTTCTAATTTTTTTAATGCTTAACGCTTAATTAAAACATTGAAAATACAAACACGAAACACAAATTTCAATATTTGGCTGAATTTTACTTCATAAAAAAATGTTTCTGGTTCTTTTACGAAAACTACATGCTGTTTATTTAAGGTTATTCTTTTTTTAGTGATTTTTTTCCATTTTTAAAAAATGTTTAATGATATATTAATATGTAGCTAAATTGAAAGATAAACAAAATGACAATTTTTTGCTTTAAAGTTGTTTATTATTATTAATACTTTTTTTCTTTTCCTAATTTAACTTTTTACATTGCAATCCTTAAAAGAAACATTTTCAAATATCTATATGGTTTATGCACGCATATAAAACATAACAACGACAATTAATCTAAGGTATCAAATCAACTTCAACTAGGAGTAGTTGTAGGGATACGGAAGATAAACCATTCTTAACATCATTGATTTAACTCTCGTAAAATAAAAATGGTCATCGACTGAATACAATAAGAAGCCTCTCATTTTTTCAATGAATCGATGAACTTAATTCATAGATTTTATTGATCAATTAAAAAAAAAAAAAAAACACAAAAGTATTACAAAAGATAATTTTTATATTTAATTTTTATACTTAAACATGTTGTACTTTGGGTAAATAAAATGAATCATCTTTTATACAAAATATATTATAAAATATATTATAAAGGTACAGCATACAATATAAAAGTTGAATTTGTATTCATCCTTCATCATTTAAAAGACTGATTCAAACTCAGAATTTGAGCCAGTGCCACATACACTGCCCTGAAACTAAATAAACATCTGCATTTTGTTTAATCATCTATATGCTACTTTTTTATGATTTTTAAAAAGTGTAGTTCTTTATCAACAACAGTTATGAAACATGATATTTTAGCAATTCAAAAGAATATAAATATCATACTGCGATTAAAACACTAAAAATACGTATATAGTCATTTTTTAAATCCCTGTTTACACATTTTAAAAATCCATTTTAAATATAAATATAGTTGTATTTTACACTTCAACAAAAAACTTGCACAGATTTTAGCATCGAAGAGAAGAAAACAACGAAAAATTTCTTTTTCCTTTTTTGAATTTTAAAATCCTCTTGAATTAAAAACGAACAGTAATTCGACAATATAAAATCACAATAAAATTGCAAACCAATAACTTGTTGAGATTCATTTTTGTGAATACAGTGAACTTAGCTTTTTAAATAAGCATATGAAAAATCAAGATTAAATAGGAATGAATTTGTTAGAAAAGAAAATGAAGCCTCTGTACAGTGAACCGAGATGCGCAGTTTTTATGCAAAAATCAATGATTCCTTCATTTTTGAAGCTTTCTGCATGAAATTTTTATAAAAAAACTTTGACAACATTTGGACATAATAACATTATCACGCTTTAGAGTGTTAAGGATGCAATAGAACGTTACCTCTAGCAGCCGGGTACATTCAAAATAAATCTTTTGTTCACCCCAGGTCCACTGTGTTCTGTAGTATTTTGAATAACTTTTTAAATGTTTTTTGATATTCTAGTAACTTATTTCAGTTTATTATTAGTTTTTGACCCGCCAGTGTTTTTTTACTAATCGTTTTTCTTCTTCATCACAGCAACTCCACATTTTTCACAATCTTTTACAATTGGCAAGCTGTCGGCTGTTGGAAGTTGTTGTTGACTGATCTACATGAGATTGCTCACTAGCAGGGGAACTGCTCGCTACTGCTTATTCCACCATCTTGATGTTTTTGTCTTTGATTTTCTAATTATAAACGGCTTTTAATTTACTTTATCCGAGATTTATTTCCTTTATAGTATCTTGATTATGTTTTTTTATTTAGAAAATTTTAGCTTTCATAAAATTTTCATAAAACATAAAATAGAAATGAGAGCATTTCTTGACCAATCAAATTAAAATTGATTTGATACAATTTTTCAAGACGTAATAAACTGTAGATACGTTGTACGGTAATTGAACATTTTTTTGAATGTTGATAAAATGTGTCACATGACATAAGGAGAATTTTTCTTATTTATATTTTATATTTAGTTTTAAATTTAATGGAGCTGTTATTAACAAATAAACGTAAGATAAATTTAATTACGCAGTTAATTGAAATTAAATAGATTAATTACTACATTGAACTACAAAGATGAGGAATTAAAGTAAAAAATATCAGCCTCTACATTTTTTGGTACAAAAGAACTCATCTTCAAGCGAATATTTTTTTGACAAGCATGCAAAACACACCCAGCTTTACATCTAAAATTTTCTCATGTATACTATCGGTCATTTTCATTTGTTGCACTTTCGTTCCAACTTTTTGGACACTTTTTGCATTTTCTTTGTTTTGTTTGAATCTCCAATGTTTGTTGCATGGATTGACTCTCCAATTCCTGGTTTTTTGCGTAGTGTTAAAATCAAGTCTTCTTTTTTTTGAAATTTGGGGTAAATTTAGCCATTCTCTTTCAGGTCATGCTAATTCTAGCATTTTTTCGCTTCGCAATGTTGACCAGGGCTGTGGAGTCGGAGTCGGAGCTCATTTTGGCTGGAGTCGGAGTCGGAGTGTATAAGTTATTATCATCGACTCGGTAGATTTACGAAGTGGAGTTACAGCTGGTGGAAGTTGTAAACAAATTTAGCGGGTTTTAGTGGTTAAAATATTTCTGATTTGTCAGCTTTGTTTATTCTAGCGGAATTAAACATGTGTTTTGAAATTGCGAAATAAGTTGCTCGTCAGTGTATTTTCTTGCTTTATTTGTTGTGTGCATCATTCTTTATTGAGACAGAGTAAGTCATTTTTAAATCAATAATTTACGTGGGTGACTCATGTTTAAATAAGGACTAGATGCTTAAGTAAACTTGATTAATAAGTGTGAAATAATTATGTAAACATTTAAAACAAATATGTAAACATCTAAAATTTTCAATTAAACAAAAAATCTTTTTATTTCAGTTTTTCTTCATAACTTTCTTACGAAACTTGTAAATTCAATTCTGAAAAAAGGATCATCATCAGCAGAAATTTTACTACAAAACCACATTTTTATGTTAAGCGCGAAAAGTTCTTATTTACGAAACTGGGGAGTCGGAGAGTGAATAAAATTTAAAATAATTTATTTAGAGTAACTCCTTTTAACTCGTGTTAAAATTTTTAACTAAAAAACAAAGAGTTTTATACGGTATGATAGAGCAAAAAAATTCTATACAAAGATAAAAATAAAAAATTCAAAATGTTTTTCCTTTTTAAAAAATAATTTCATAAAAACTAAAATTACAAAAGTTGTTCAATTTTATTTGCTTTTATTCTGCAATTTTTTTGTCTTTAATCAAGAAAAAGTCTAAAGCTTTGGGTGAAATAAAAAAAAATTGTTTTTGATAATGCTTTAACTTGAAATTTTCTGTTTTAATTGAGAAAAACTTTGTTATGTAATTCAAACTCAGCAAGATTTTACATGCTTTAGCAAGTGAATTGATACACGAGGCAAAAAGAAAGGATGTCAAGATAGTGCGCGGAAAAGTTGGACCTCACTTGTGTCAGTTTTGTAGAACGTTGAGTAAAAGAAAATCTACAGAAAGTTTAGTGAATTTAACTTTATACATTTTGTTTGCAGAAAAATTTGCTGATTATGTATTAAAAGTAATTTAAAATTATTTGAAGAAAAATAAAGTATCTTTGCGTTTAACTATAATTGATGTCAAATGCCAGAATTTACTCTTTACGGTAATAGGGTTTACACCTAAAGAAAGTTATTGTGATGATTTATAAGTGCTTCCCCTCATTTTAAACAAATATATTTGTTAGATAAATCATTTGTATATGAGACAAAAAAAGCCAAGAACCCTTCTTCTGAAATCAATGTTATCAGCTATGTATGAAGTCTTTTTTAATATCAAATCACATAAATGAACGTTATTAATCCTATTTGTAAGTTTATTTTAAATTGAATTTCATTTTAATTGGTGAAGATTTCAAAATGCTTTTGTTTTAAAAGTTGTGTTTCTTTAACTTTTTAAATCTGAGAAGTTTGATTTTTTTTCTATTCCTGCATCTATGTAATTGCACAACGAGAAAGAAACCACGTCAAGTGGAAATTGACGAAGTTTCTTTGAAATATTTTTAATATACCGTATATACTCGCGTATAAGTCGATCCAAAATCAATACAAAATCAATATTAAATGAAACATTTTTTAATCAAAAAATAAGAAATACGAAAAAAAAAATTTCTAGAAATAAATTTGTTTTTTTTCTGACCCGCATAAAAGTCGAATTGCTGTTTTAGAGTAAATATTTTGTCCAAAAGTTCTCGACTTATACGCGAGTATATACGGTAGTTTGCGGAATTCTTTTTTTAAATGTACTTGAGGTAATTTCGTAAAGTTCTGATTAAAAGCGATATTCTAATGAGAAAAGAAGACTTACAATTGCAACTTAGTATTCTCTGCGAGTAAGCTACAATCTGTAATGCTCAGGTAGAACTTTTATTGTTATTTTGTTCCGACGCAAAACAGTATAAACTTGAAAAGCTAGTTAACATCAAATTATTTTTTGAATCACTCAATATTTTTATATGATACTTATATAATAAAAGATTCGAAATTTTACAAATAGCAAATTAAAAAAAAATTTGCTGGCATAGCTTTTCAAAACTTTCTGTAAGGGATAGTGATAAGAGGTTTGCATATAAAAAAAAAAACTGCATTTTTTCGCTTCAATCTGCCTATGAAGAATTAAGACTCCAATATTTTAAACATGCCATTTTTTATGCAAAATGATGTTTTCGGATAACTTTTCAATACAGGCAAATTTAATGACTAACATGTACTAAAATAAAGTAAAAAATGATGCTCGGGTAGAAATATGATGTTTTTTTATTGTACTCATAAATTTGGAACAAAATTGATAGAAAAAAAATGCTGTCTTACGTCACCTTTGTCCCACTTTTCCCTTATATTTGAAATGTCTTTTTGTTAAAATTAATCAAATAAGAAGCCAGGTTTTCTAGCTTAAACTTCTGGGCCTGTCATTGAGGTGCAAGTGAGTAGCAGTGCAACTGTTCTTTTGAATTAACTTAGATCCTCTTCATGCTTAAGTCTGAACTGATCAAGTATATATTTAAAAAAAAGTTCTCGTGTAAAGACTGGGCTGGAGAAAGTACAGAAGATAAAACTAAAATCTTAAACTCATTGCATTGAAGATAACTTCAGCTACCAACAGAACAAAACCATGCAAATAAATAAATAAATGTATTGAATTTCAATTACTTATTTTTCTAATTGTTAATTTTGTTTTTTTCAACATTTTTTTTTAAAAACCAAAAAAGAAAAGGGAAATTATGTTTTGTTATCATTCTTCTTCTTCTTCTTCTTATTATTATTATTATTATTGCTGTTGTTGTTGTTATTATTATTATTATCATTACTATTACGTTATCTTAAAATGTTAATCATGATGTATAAAAACCCAACAGCTTAGGAAATTAATAAATTTGTAACCAGCAATTGATGTGGCTATTCTAAACAATTTATATAATATTATATTAATATTTATATAGCACTAATACCAAATTATATTGTCATAATTTTTTAGATGTGTATGTTCTAATTTGTATAATGCATATAGGGTTGAATGAAGCTTAAATAAAAATGGCTTACAAGCCATTTTTAAGTCGAATTTATATATTTTTTGCAACATTAATATGAAATATATATCAAAAATGAAAGAAAATACTAATAAATCTTTATTGTAACTTTATTTTCAACTTCTTTCCTAAATCCTTTGTCAAAAATGTCTGAGGTATCTGTTTACTTAGAATAATTAATCATTGTAAATACTATTATGGAGAATTTAAATAATTTTATAGAGAATTTAAAGATTTCATTGATACTTGTATCAATGAAATATTTAAATTTGGCTTGTAATTTGTAAAGTTGTTTAAAAAATATTTAAATTTAATACAGCACATTAAGCATAGAGCTTAATGTGCTGTATTAAAAATAAATGCTGTAAAAACAAATACAGAGCTGTATTTGTTTTTAGATTCTTTCAATTTCCTTGTCGTTTAATTACTTTGTTTTCTGTTCATGCATCTTTTATGCTTATGAATGACTATTACAGGTAGTTTCATTTCCCAAATGCAAAACAATATGAAACTGAAAAGCAAGTTAATCTCAGAATTTTTTTTTGAACCATCTATAAAAAAATTTTTGAACTAAAAGCATTAAAGTTTTTCTTCAAATTATTTTGAAACAACTTGACAATTTTATAAAAATTTTGTTTAAATGAAATTTTAAAGTTCAACATTCTATTTGTAGAACGTAATTTTTATTTAATTGAATCAGAAACCAGGTATTCTTGCTTAAGTTTGTGAGTATGCAAGTCAGTAGCAATATAATTGCTCTCCTAAATTAACTTGATCTGTCTTCTTTCATTAGTAGTAAATCTAAGAAATAGGGAGGTGAAAGACAACATAAAGACTAGAAAATCTGATTAAATTTGGCATTCCTGCAAACCCTAGAAAATTTAAAAAAAAACAAGTTAATATGGGATACAACTTAACTAATGTTATGTAAAAGAATCTTAAAGGAATCATTAGCTAGTGAAATAAGTAATGTAAACAAAACAGTTAAATGATTTAAAAATAATGTCTATATACCTTTTGTATGATGGGTCGATGAATAATTAGCGAGCAAGAAGAATAAATAAATTTTGGTGTTGGAAAAGATTTTCATGGAATTAGTTTACGTAATTTTTTTCTCTTTCAAAAAAAGTAAGCAACAGTTATTTAATGTAAACATAATGTAAGAGGTGAAAAACAAATTTAAAATGAAATGTTAGCTCAAAATCAATTACATTTTACAAATGACATAAAACTTTACTTTGAATAAAGTAAAAATTATGATAATAAATTAACTATTAATTATGGTCTTCCTTTCTTTTTTTTCTTTTTTTTTTATTGCAATAGTTTTATTCTCTGTAAAATTTCATAATTATTTTTTGAATAATTGTGTTCTTTAAGCAATAAAAATTTCAAAACAACTTATTTAATTCATTAAGTAATAAACAAATGAAATTATTGTATATTACTTTAAAGTTTTAATTGTTTTCTATTCTGATCATTTTTTTAGTGGTTAAGAAAAGTATTTCTCTTTTGCTTGGTTCGTACTTAAATTCAGTAATGATAAGTTTATAATTCTTTTAAAGTTCAACTTGATAATTTCTACAAGAATTTTTTCAGCAACTTTACGATAGACAATTACTACAGAAAATGTTTTTTGAAAAAATAATTAATTTTTTTTTTTCAAAGAATATTTAACTGTTATATTTTTCTTTTTCATTATTTAATTTGTTTTCTATGTTTATTAATGTATCTATGATTATAATACAAATTATAATTAGAATTATAATGAGAGATTTAATTAAGCTTATAATTTTACTCTTTTGTGCTTAGTTTATATTAAAGTATAACACAAATAAGAGATTTAATTATTCAAGCTTATAATTTTATTAAAAATTGATTTTACATTGATGTAAAAGCTTATCATTTTACTTATTTCCCAGTCCTCAACCTTTTTGTTGGTCTTTTAGAATTTTATATTTAACACTTAATGCTGTGGCAGATTTTTATTAATGATGTATTAAGTTTTTTTAACAATTATATTTCCATTATATTGATTTGCTGGTTGCAGTAGAATTTATTGTAGAATTAAATGTCTTAGGAATGCTGTATTATAGTTTATTGGTAAGCCTATAAATTATATTATTAATAAGAAAATACATAGTACTTTTAAAAGGGTGGGGGGACATTTTATTGAAAAAACTCAAAGCTTGAAGAAATTTGGTTGCAAAAAGTTTTAAAATTGGAACATAAAAAACTTTTTGTTTTACACTTAAGTACAAAATCTTTGGATTGAAAGGGACGTAGTATGTGCTAATCTGTATTTTTTTTAAGTATGTTTTCTCTGTAATATTTTTGAATAAACTTTTAAATTCTTTTTTCTTGTATTAGTAAAATTCTTAGACATCTCTTTTGGTGTTTTATTGTCTGCGTGAGTTTAAAATTCTTATTTATTTGAAAGGAGTTGGTTTTCAAACAAAATGGTAGCACTTTCTGTGTCAAAGTTTTTCGATTATAATGATTTTTTGTGATTTTGATTTTTCGATATTTGGTTGGAATTCAATGTATGTTGCCATAATTAAGTAGCTCTAAACAGGTTGAAAACGTTTTATTTCATTCATTTTGTATGAAATAAATATTTTTTTTGGTCTCTTGCCTTCCAAAAAAAAATTAAAGTAAAAAATCAGTTAAAGGATTAAATAATAAAACCATTATTATTTCCATGGCAAATTTTATTTTATAAAATGTTGTAAAACCGAATTTATATTAAGTTATTATTTGATTTCTTATCATTATATTGTATAACTAATTTTCTTATAAATTAAATTTTAATTACTAAAAAAAAGTATTTTGACTCAGTTGCATGCACCTGACATAAAGTTTGAAAATAAGTAATAAGTTTGTAAAGCCAGCTTTTCTTGTTCCTCTCCAAAGGACTTCTTGTCTCATGAACTGACCTCTGATATCTTCCTTAAGATATTTCTTTTCATTTAATAAATAAAATTTATATTTAATATAATAAAATTTGATACATTATTTTGACACAAAACGTCAAATTAAATGCAAAGTAATAAAGTTAATATTATGTTAACATCTTTCTTCTTTAGATGAAGATCAAAACATGATCATAAAATGGTTCTTTGAAATCCAGGCGTCAATAACTTAGGACTTGAAAAGATCAATTGATGAACGATTGATCTTTTCATGTCCTAAGTAATCGACGGACGATTGAGATACGCGATGGAAAAACTGCTCATGAAGCCTCACGTGAGAAATATTTCACGGAAAAGTTTATAGACGAAGGGATTCAAGTTGGATGAACTGATTGTTCATAAACATATTTTGTCGGAGGAAAAAAAATTTTTCTTGTTAAATGTTCGACTTACGTTGGTTGTATATTCTTAAGTAACCTATTGCAGATCGATAGATGGAGTCTTAATCATATGATTGAAGATATGTGGATAAACATCAGGAATACTTTTGTATCAAAGAATGTGTTCGAAGGTTTCCTTTCTATGTTTTTACTCGCTGAACAATGTTAAATAAATATGTAAAATATAGAAATAATACAAAAAATGTTCATGAAATATTTAGTAATTTTAAAAAGAAAAGATTTTTGAAAAATTTTCTTCTAAAACATGAAGCCTTTAAAAAGTTGTTACTAAAAATATATCAAAATTTTAATTAGAAAATAAAAAATAATGCTAGTTCTCCAAGTCGTCAATGGTTACAGTTTGAACAAAATTGTGTACTTTTAAATTTTTCTTTTGACGTCGTTGAAATTTGTAAAAAAAACAAAATTAAAATTTGAACTCTGAAAATCTTAAAATTCCAGTAAAGTTCCTGCGATTTTTTGAAAGCATTGATTGGTTGACTTTTTTTTTTTCTAGTGTGAATGACACCACAGTTGGTCAAAAAGGAGATTTCCAATTTAAAACCTTAAAATAAATTTTTGATCATTTTTAGTGCGAACTGTTTGTTGTCGAAAATAACGAAAAGCTTAATTAACTGATCCAAGAAAACCATCTATGTGGTTGAGTGATTGAGTTTAAGATCTATATGAGGATGATAGTACTCCCAGTCCAAAGATGCAAGTTTCAAAGTTTAATTACTCGGGCAACGGATAATAACGTAACAACAAAAATGTCACTTAAAAAAAATATATAAAAAAAAAGCTTTACTGAGTGGAATCAAAGTAAACAAAGTCAGGAAAAATAAACAAAATGCTCTTTTTTTTCTGCAAACCATAAAAAATTTAAGCCATTTAACCATAGAAAAACATGAAAAAGTTGAGAGATGTTAAAAACTAGTCAAGCACTTCAGTAAACTTAATTGAAATTTTGACCGGACTTTGTCAAAGAAAATTCAAATTTGCGATTAATTTCAAGAAATTCGCGATAAATTTCGAAAATTTCAGAAACGAGAAAATTTTTTTCTTCTTTTCGAGGTTTATCGAAAAGTCGGAATTAATAACTTAAGGACGTCATGAAAACATTTTCAACTTCAAATATGTAGAAAAGTTTAAACTCACTGAGAAACATGTGATGTTGTAACATCATTGAACAATTGAGCATTTTTTAATTTAGGATCCCACCTGGATCCCACCTGAAATAATGAAAAGTTTCAATATCTGGGAGCAATATATCATATATCTGAAAGCATTATATCAAATTTCTGGGAGCAATATACATTATATATGGGAGAAATGATAAGTCAGCAGGTTTTTTTTCAAAGTTGTAACTTGTTTAACTTCTCTTATATTTAAACAAGTTATTTTTTTTTTATTTTAAGCATTTAAATTTATTTATAAAATATTATAAAACTATTCAGGCAATACCTATAAGATTCCAGTTTAATAAATCTATTAAAATGATTCAAAATAAATATTTGGTTGGTTATATAATTTAATTAGGGAGTTTAGGCAATTTTTATAGCCAATGAAAATTTTTTTTTTATTTCAAATGCATTGGATTCCTTAATATATTTTATTTTAAAAATGGTTTCAACCACTTCTGTAGCTTATTTGGTTCCAAAGATATTCGTGTTATAATATTTTCAATTCATATACATTTTATGAAATATTTCCTTAAAGTATCTCGTTAAACTTTTGGCGCCGAAAAAAAAACTTTTTTGTCTTTTTTTTTTTCTTGCGTAAAAAGTTGCGTTAACAATAAAATATCAAAAGACGCACAGTGGAGTATTTGTATGACAAAACCGCTCAAAAATATTTTATGAATTTTTTTTCGCTTTATTAGTTTAAAACACAGAGTTTTATTAAAATTAAATGTTTAATTAAAAAAATAAAATTTTTTAAAGAGTAATTTATTATTAACAAAAAGACATATTCGCTTATCAAAGCTTCATGCTGAGATCATCATATTGACTGCTTCTTTGGAAAAAGGCAACGTTTTTTTATGCCGTTTTGATCTAGAACTACTTATGTATGGGTCTGAACTCAATAGCAGCCTATTTAATACGTCTGTATTGCAGTCGATACGAGAAAACTTTCGACTAAAATTTTGTCTGTACTGCCGAAAGTGTTTGTTTCGGGCTTCAGCTGCCTCCTCGGATAACTGGCCGATAGGGAGGATTGCATGAGTTATTACTTCGGCACCATGCATCAAAACTTTATGCATGGTTGGAGACATGGGATACCAACCATACAGATTGATATACAGTTTAGCAGTTTCATGAGCAAAAGCGTCGAATTTAACAGCATCAATTTTATATCCACTTGAAATGACTTCAAGAATAACGTGTAAACCTTTTATCAAATCCAAGTTAACACCAGTTATTTGTGAAGATAATTCCGGGTTTGAAAAAAATCTTCTTGACGTATTGCCGTCATTCGTATTTCCAAACCCTGCTTTAGGTATATCTACTTGAAGCCCTAATTCTTCTTTGAAGGATGTTTATATTTTCTTCTTTGCTTCTTTGACAATTTTTTTTTCCTCGTCTGATCGAGCTTGCCACTTTTGTAAAGGTATTTTATAAGCTAAATGAAGAAGCGATTCAAAAAAGCGGATCCTTGCATGAAGAATCGAGAGTCCAAATGAGATGGTTTCCGTATTGATTGGCTCTTTTTTAATCAATTTATTAAAATCTTTCGATGTTTGTCCACAAATGTAGCACCTCATAGTTGATGTAGTATCAGTTGCAGCGTTGCACACTTTACCATCTACCATTGTAAAAAGCAAGGTATGCTTTATTTTTCCAATTTCATTGGGCAACCTTGTTTCCCTGAGATTCCTTATTTGGTTTTTTACGTGCTCTATCTCGTCCATTGTTATGTCTTTAGATTCACTAATGAAACGTATTCGAATGGGCCTGCAGAACCTTGGAGATGAGGTGACTGAGTTTTGCCATATAATTTTTTCCTGTTGGCCATCAATTTTAACAATCATTCTCAGAGGTACTAAAGAACTTTGAAAAATATTTGCATCACTGTCGGTGTTGTTTTGAAATTTTTGCTTAAATTTTGCTTGTTGCGATCCATCACAGCCCCATTTTGATATTAAAACCATATTTTTCTTTTCTTCAATTGAACACTTTTCTACAACCTCTGAGACATATTTATATAAGCGTAATGTAGTGTGGTCAAGTAATGCTTGTAGTTGAATTTCAGCTGTTGTTTCGGTTACTTGTATCGATTCCTTATTAGGGTAACATTCTTTTTTGGCTTGTTGTATTATTGAGTAGCAGGGGTAGACACTTTTGTTTCTACTTTGAATAAGTTCCCACTGTTTTCTGGTAAAATCGCCTTCTACAAACAGTGCCAGTGCCTCTTGAGGTGTTAATTTATTGACAGTTACTTTTTTAAAAGCAGAGTTAAATGCTTTTCGGTATTTCTTTGCTCTGGTAGGCGTGGCCGTAATTTCTTTAATAAATTTTGAAACATCAGTATTTCCTGAAGTGTGCTGGCTCATTCTGGCTGCATACGTCAACTCATCAACAGAGACCTGTTTGCGCAAATCCATAGTTTTTCGACGCTTGCTGCAATCACTTAGTTCTATAAATGATTTTGATGGTCGTCCAGGTTTCTGTCGAATGTTTATTGACCAATAAGGTAGCTCGATGTTTGATTTGAGCCATTGTTTATTGTTTTTTATAAAACTTTCTTGTTTATAACTTGCAGCTATCCATCTTTTCTTGAAATCACTCTTAAAGAATTTTAAAATTCTTGTTATGGTACTTTTTTGATCTATTGGATATTTCATGACTGTTATAAGGTGTTCTTCTAACAACGAAAACTTTTCATCAAATTTTTTACCTTTACAATCTTTCATTATTTCATATAACTCTCTTCTAGTGAACAACTTTTTGACTTCTGTCGAATCTACATGATAAATAATAAAATCAGTAAATACATAGTGGTGTGACCTTAATGAAAGACAAATAAGATATATATATATTTTTTGAGATTTTATAGTTTGATAGTTTAATATATTAGATACAATTTAAGATTTACGTAGTTTGGTTAAGTTTGTACAAAAATATTCAAAAATTAGACAACAAGAATTTATTTTATAGCTATTTCAAGACGTTTTACGAGATTGTGTATATTACGAAATGGTCTACACACTATTTTTGAAGCGTTAATATAAAAAGTGGCGGACGTTGGCGGATAATTTTACAAAAGTATCTGATTGTTTACAGCCTATAGTTATTGCTCGTAAAAAAATTATAACTCGACAAGACCATACTTGTTAACAAAAACATTATTACATTATAATTTTATATGAAAATTAAAACTCAAATAGTCCATCATAAAAACGCTTTATATTATGCACAATAACTACAGAAATTTAATGTAATTTTATTTTAAAATATAGGTCATACCTTCCTCTGCCATAATTAGCCGTTTATTTTTTCAAAACTGAACAATATTATAATAATAGCTGCAATAGCAAATGTCACAAATTTTTGAATTTTTTTTTCCCACGAAATTTCAAATAACAACGCCACGTTCTGAACAAAAATACGACAAAAGGAAAAATCGAGAAGAATTTTCTGTTGCATAATCTAATGAAGCAATTATCTAGCTTGAAAATAATAAAGTTAATAAGACTTTTATGCGAACTTGATTTTTTGACTTTTGAGCGGTTTTGTCATACAAATACTCCACTGTGAGACGGGGGAAATTTATAAAATCTCCACTTAGAAAACAAAAAACCCACCCTATTAGACTAACAAAAAAAAAAAAAAAAAACTGTTTGACATAAGAAATAAATAGTTGCAGAATCTATTTTTATGTGGGGACGAAAGAATTAGCTTAATTTACTTGTATATAAACAAAACTGAAACATTTAAAACTAATTAACTTTATCAATTCTAAAGCAAAACGACGTCCCCAAAAAAATTATTGTAGTGCAACCTTTTCTAAAAAAAATGACATCTGTATATACGTATATACTATTTATTTTCATGGGTGGGTTTTTATTCTTCGACACCTACATAAAATCATTTATTGCGTTTTTTGGACGAAGTTTTTCAAAAACGTACGATACATTTTTTTCCGCGATAAAATGTCACGTGACAAAACTCCCTAGTTTAATGTAAGTTATATAACCAATTGACTTTGAATACCACATGATTAAACATATATATTTTCTGCACTGGTCTCTTTCAACTCTTTCAAATTAAATAATTAACAGCTGTTTGCTATAATTGTCAAGCAGACTATCAGTAAATTTAAGTTTTTTTCGAGGATGAGATTCTTAGGCTGATACTAATGTAACACTTTTTTGAAATATCAGTCAAAGTCTGTCAGAATTTTTCAGTCAAAGTCTCTCTGAATTTGTCAGAACAAAATGTGTCATTAGACATTCTTCATTCGTGACAGATTTTAAGTGTTATAAAGAGAAAAAAAACACCGCAAATTGTTTTTACTTTTTATTTTTACATTTAAAACTTTGCAATTTTTTTTTTGAAGTAAAAATGGTTTAAAATGCAGAAACTTCATGCGGAATGTTGTTTTTATGCCAATAGAGTAACGTGCGCAGCAAGTAACTCTATTGGTTTAATACTTGATCTCTTACTGAAATAAAATATTTGAGATGAAGTTCAGAGAAAAACCAATAACTTTTCTTGTTGAGAACTTTGAATTTTTTTTTAATGAAGAAAACTTAAAAACATACGATAACATATAAATGTATATACAATAACATACGATAACATATACATGTATATACGATAACATACGATAACATATACATGTATATACAATAACATACGATAACATATACATGTATATACGATAACATACGATAACATATACATATATATTTTTTTTATTGAAAATTTTAGGCTTAAAATCAAAATTAAGTTTTTGAAAAATGATCCGTTTTAACAGAAAATCAAAGGTTAAAATGGGGCTGTTTAAAAAAATGGGGTTATTGTTTATTACATGTAAAATAACTATTAAAACAATGTTGAAATTACAGTTTACATTTTTGTGCACATGTACATCATAAACTTACACCCTAAATTTTACAACCTTTGTTACATATTTGAGATTATTCGATTTATTTAAGGATTTTTCGAAAATTTAATTTTGTGAATTCCTTTACGGATTATTTTTTTTTTACAATAACTTGTATGTTCACTTTTCTGTTTTTCGTTTTTAGAATATATATAATAAAATAAAATACCAATTCTCGGTAAAGTTAAGTATAAATTTTAAATTTAGTTTGTTTAATAGTAGTGAATAAGTATAAAAACAAGCTTTAAACTTAAATGTATAAAAACTGAACTAAAATTTTATTGATGAGATTTTAAATTTTTTTCCAAAGCTCGCACTTAAGTCTATTCAATCTTAGTTATTTTTAATTCATTTTCTCCAGGAAATTTTTCATTTTCTCCAGGAATTTGTCAAATCTATCAAATAAACTTGGATGTTTGTGATGTCTGTGTGCCACAAGGTCTCCTCGAGTCACGCCGTAGAACTTTGAAAATAAAAGATGAAGAAGTAGATGTTGTATTTCCCAAGGGTGATTGAGTTTTGCGTTTGTGTCTTGCGAACAAGACTACAAGGTTCAAATAGCAATTAAACTTTATTAGTTTTGAATATAAATTTGTGACTTTTGTATATAAATTTACGATATTTTACTAAATTTTCTGTAAATATTTTAAGAAAAATACAGTTATTTAACTTTTAACTGAAAAAGAAAACATAATTAAATATTTCTCATCCTTTGAACTAACGTAACGAAAAAGTAAACTCTCAGATCGGCCTCTTATCAAAAAACACAATAAAAAATTTGTAGTTGTCATCAATATGATTTTGAAATTTAAAAAACTTTTTTTTACTATTTCAGCTTTATTATAAATACTTTTTTTTTTGTTTATTTCTTCATCATATTTTGTTTTTTCTTGACACGAGGGTTTATAAAGCTTTTTCATAGAAGTTCAAATCTAATTGTTTGTTTTTCTCGGCGAATTTTAATCATAATAAATTTAACAGTGAAAATGCAAAATGTCTCCTTTGGACAGCTTAGTGAGCAGACATCCAAATCTTGCCATTCCAAAATGAAAAGTGTAATAAACAGGTTTGCAGTCTCGCAATACAGCAACAAACATCAGGAATGAAGCAAAAGAATTGCTGAAGTCTTCAGTCCAACGAGTTTACAAGCCATTGAACATACATCACGTGGAAAACACAAACATTGGTGAAATCTTAAGTTTAAAAAGACTTTTAAATCCATTTAACAAGGCAATAAAAAAGTATTAGTTTCAAGCGTATCTAAAGTTTTTTTATCAACTTGGAGCAGCCAAATGATGTTGACGTATAAATACAAAAATATAAATTTGGAATATGAGCAGTTATTTTTTGATAAACTTCACCTTTCTGTCAATAACTTTCAATAAAAAAATGACTTTTCGGCAGATTTTTGATGTCAATTTTCTGTAAATGTGATCCCAGATTTTTATAAAGATGAAAATAAAGTGTCCGGACGCCCCTCTTACTATTTTCATTAACTTTTTTGGGTAATCTGAGTATAACTTAAAGCTTAAATTTCTTAACTGTGGAAGTTGCAAACTATCAAAGAAAATCGTAGATTGTTTGTAACAACTCACCTGCTTTGATTTCCGATGAAAATATTATGAGTGTTTCTATATCTTACCCAAACGAATCATTGAGTAAGTACATCTTTTATTTCAAACTTTTTAAGACAAGCTTCAGTGTCTGAAGTTTAAAACCTATAACTAAATTATTGCTCAAAGTCTTTCAAGTAATAAACAAGTGACGTCATAGATGCCTGTCCTTTGGTTTCAATTTTCTCTTTTCTTGAAAAAAAAAAAAGATTAGATTTATTCTACAAATATAATTCATCACAGCTTGACGTCATTATTTGTTTAAGCTTCATGTATTTCATGTAGTTGATTAAAAATCGACCAAAATGAAAATTACTATTACTATTATGTTATTATATTTTAACATTAAATTATTATCATATTATACATTTACATAATTTTCTAAAAACAAACAACAAATATTCGAAACAAAAACTCAAAATAAACATAAAAATCTTTCCATTTTTTTTCCGCGTTTCATGTTTTAAGATAAAATTGTTTTTTCTTTTTATAATTACTTAATACTTTATTTCACAGCTAATTCTTGCATTATTTATACATTTTACATATTTGTTTGACATGTTAAAAATATTTAAACAATCAAAAGTATTTCGTATCACTTCAACTTTTTCAACTCTTCGATGTTATAAAAACTTTCTTGTATTACATTTATCTTTTACATATTTACATTTGTATTTATTTTTTATTTTAAATATTAAACATTAATCATGTTTTTTACCACAAATTTTTTAATTTTAAAGTAATTTTACCACACTTCGATTTTATAAAAATATTTTTCACGATACAAGATCCTCAATTTCCTAAAGTTCAAGCGACGAAGCCATTCATAAATGTTGTTGATGAAGCTTTTGCCGTTGTGAAGGGAAAGAATTAATTCTTCAGCAATTCGAATCCACAGGAGGAAGAGATCTTCGAACTCATTTTTTAATACAAAAGTATAATGGGTATACACCATTTATATCAATATCCAATATACACCACTTCAATCTTATTTTTTGGTAACCATCCATCGATCATCACTGGATGAAATAAGGCGACATTATGAACGTTGGTTTTGCATAAAATGAGAAGTTTTTTTCTCATCCTCAGATAAAATGTTTTTATGAACAGTTTGTTTATTCAACTTGCATCCTGCTTCAATAAATTTCTCCATGAAATATTTCTCATGTGAAATGTCATGAACAGTTTTTCCATCGCCTATTAAAATCTTCCACCATCGTTCATCGACAAATCTTTTCAAATTCTTGGTTATCGACGCCTGCACTTCAAAGAAGCATTCCATGAACATCTTTCAGTCATCGTGTTCATCTGAGGAAGAAGAATGATAATATTTTCATATTATTATTAATAGTAATTTATTTCTTATAACAAATGTTAAAGACAACCGACTTAAAAAATTTTTAAAACACAATATCTTGCTTAAAAATAAAAACAAATCAATTCAAAAATTATTTCTTACTTCTTAAATATTTATTACACAAATAAATAATTTGCGAATTACTGAATTAACCCTTTAGAGCCCACCCATAGTTAACCTGAAAAAAAATTAAAACATGTTTTTACACAGTTAAATATATATATATATATATATATATATATATATATATATATATATATATATATATATATATATATATATATATATATATATATATATATATATATATATATATATTTAACTGTGTAAAAACATGTTTTCGGTTGCAAAATACAAAAATGTAGATCTTTTTGATTTTTTTTTTTTTTTCGACGTCTTATGTCTTGTGTTGGGTTGCTTTGGACATACGCAAATCTTTTAGCCTTTGATGATATCATAGTTTCAATGATGCAGTATTTAGATAAGGAAAATAAGTTGTTTTTTGAAAATATTTTAGATGTCTAAACTGATGGACTTAGATCATTTCGTGTTAACTAAATATAGACATAGATCATTTCGGTCATTTTTTATTTTTAAAACGTTCACTTTTTATATTTTATTAAATATTTTTATATTATATTAAATATTTTTATATCATATTAAATTTTTTTTTAGAATATGGTTAATCTGACGTTTCTTTTCTGATAGAAACTTATTGAATAAAACTGTAATTTTTATTATGAAAATGGGATAGTTTTTTTTTATTTCTCAAAAAATTTTGGCAGATGAATCACTTAGCCTTGCAACGCCTCGATTATTGCACCTTTCCATAAATAAGCTTAAAAGCATGAGAACTAACAGACTTAATTTTAGCTGTACAAGCTGTACAAGAAAAATTTTAGCTGCAAATTAAAATAAAAAAAAAATTATCCAGCCGAAAAACCGCCAATTTTTCGATAAGCTTGCTGAAGTTAGAAAAAAAAATTCGGCTTATGGGTCAACAACGACAACGACAACGTTTATCACTTGATGCTTCAACTAAAACAAAACAAAACAAAACAACAAAAAAAAAAAACGTTTCAACAAATGCGTTTTGTTTTTAAAGCCATTCAACAATTTATTCCGAATCTTCCCTGTTCATTAAACTATTTATTCAACTTACATTTGTGCAAATCATGCTCATATCTCGACTCTAAGCAACTTTGCCCTGTCACGAAATCCTCTTTGAAAATGTAAGAGGTTTAAACAAACCATTTCAAAGAGGAACTTGATAGTGTCCCTATAATGATCTTTTAAAGTAAATTCCCACATGATTAGTTTGCCTTAATTAGAGACATTATTTAATTAAACTTGGATCTAAACCAAAGTTATATTTGTAGATAATGTTCTTGCATTTTCTCGAATTATCGCACATTCGCCGTTTTCTGAATTAATTAACAGCCCAAATTTGGAGGCTATATTATAGTACGTAGATTTCCTTTCCTGTATTTCTTCTAAAAGTGTATCTTTTATTACAAAATGTTATTAACACAGATAATCTGCGCTTTTTTATAAAGTTGTATATCTTTTGAAGTTCCATTCCCAAATTGATTTTTCCTCATAATAATTCTTGTAACTTTATTTTGAAAACTTCTCGAAATATTTTCTCCTTCCGTTCTGTGAAAATAAAAATACTTCGATATTCTACACTCTATTTAACTCTAATCAGTACATATTAAAACAATTGTTCGACCCGTGTCGGCACTTTTGGATTTTACACTTCGCAGTTGATGCATCAGCTTGTATACAATAAATATTATAACAAAGACAGCATTAACAAATGCTATAAAGGTTTAAACTAATAATAAAACTTTAAACTATAATAATAAGTTGCACGTCCATCTCTTATACGTCCATGCTTTTCCTTCCTTAATTCCGTCTTTAATTCCAATTGCGGAAGATGAATACTTACCATTTTCTTTTCTTTAAGAAATTTTTATCTTTTAATAAAGTTATAATTTTCTTTAAAATGTTGTGGGTAAAAATTTGTCTGCATCAAGAAAAGATTATTTATGGAAGTGGAGAAAATTAAATAAATCAGTTTAAGAAGAATGTCGAGACGAAAGTGCAGATGAACGTAAACAAAACTGTGCGCAACCTCAAGAAGAAGCAGTTAGAGATTCTTTTCATATTAGCAGTCAGAGTTGTTGTCGTTTACCTGTGGAAGAAAATATGGAAGTAGAGTTGAACGATTCCCATGAGTATTGGTCCGACAGTTCTAGCGACAGCGAGTCTTTTAATCCATCCACCTGTAAAGAAAACCTCTCAGGAGAGCTGGCATCCTGGTGTCTAAAGTTTAACTGCTACCAAGCAGCCATGAATAGTTTACTCGATATACATCGAAGACATGGTAACACGTTACCCACCCAACAACAAGTCGTTTTAAAGTCGAATTTAAGACGTGTTGAGATTGGTATTCAAAATGTCTTAAACTGGTCGAAAATGAAACACTGTTAGTCATCTTAACTAAAAAGTCTTAAAGTTGTCTTAAGACATCTTAAAGTTGTCTTAAACTGGTTGTCGGAAGAAGTCTTAATGACGTGTTAAAAAGTCATCTTAAACACGTCTATAATTGAAGGCATATGTAGGGTGGGTAACCAAAGATGCAAAACCACTTTTAAAAGTACCATAAGAAATTAGCGTGTTCAAAAATGTGGTATTAAGAATTAGGTATTAAAAACAAATTTTACAGGGTCTAAAAGAGAAATATCACTTAGTTTCAGTATTGATAGGCTACCTTTATTTAAATCATCCAATACTAAAATGTGGTTAATTCTGTGTGAAATTAGTGGTGGAAAGATTTTTATTGTGGAATTATACACAGGGGAAAGTAAACCATCAAGTTTGGATGTGTTTTTAAATGATTTTTTACAGGAATTGTTTGGTTTAAAGTTATACACACGGTTAAAGTTAATTCTTCATTCGTTAAACGTCCCATTCAAATTAAGGTATGAAAGACCAATTGTTGAAAACTTTTTGAGCACTGATTTCACAGTCTTTGTTTAACTTTCAAGAAATAATAAAAAACTAAGTCACAAATGCGTATCACCAGATCAAAATATACAAGTAAACTGAAAATAATTATTGACGAGGCTAATTCTATTTGTTACCGCAAATATCAAGTGTTATACATTTTATAGTTTTTTCAAATGTACCGCAATTTAATTATGCTATATTGAAATCTAAAAAGTTGTTGTTTTTAACAATAATTATATATGTGTGGATACAAAAGATGCACCGCACAAACTTGCTTACAGATTTACAAAATATTGAATCAGTACATGGTGAGGGAAATTCTATTTTCTTCACTGTATGTAACGAAATTGAAAGATAAATAGAATGACAATATTTTGCTTTAAAGTTGTTTATTATCATTTTTTTTTTTTTTTTTACTAATGTAACGTTACGCTGTTGTGCTAAAAATAAATCTGTCGAACATCTTTATTTCTTTTCTGCGTCTCTTGATGGAAGTTCTTTAAACAAAAAGGGCTAACGAATCCATTGTACAGTTATCCTTGCTTATCAAAATAAATGCTGGCTCATTACTGTCAATTGCTTTACGTATTGAGCGGCGTGCTCGTTTCTCTCTAAAACTTGTAAATAAAAACAAAAGAATGATATTAAATGACGCAATTAGCTCAGCCCCGGGTAATTCCACATCAAATCACCCAGTCCATTGAACCATGTGTCTTCCTTTTGTGTTATATTTTGACACATTATTCCTTATTATAAAAAAATATTACATGCAAAATTTCAGCTAAAAATGTTGAGCGGTTGACAAGATACTGCAATTTTAATATTGACCTGGTTTCCCAAAATGACCCGGTTTTCATAACATTCTGAAAAAACATTTTTCTTAAAAAAATAAGAAATAAAAATGGCAAAAATATGAAAATAAACATATATAATGTTTTTTTGATGCTGAATTCAATAAAAGTACTTAAAATGCTCAAATATAAAAGGAACATGCTTAAAAGTTAATAAAACAACTAGTTTCTATAAACCAACTTTGGGGCCCAATATCTCAAAACACCCCTGTCAAATTTTTTTTTTTTTTGCTGTTAATATTTTCAACTGCTTATAATCTTACTAGGCACAAAAAATCTAACTGAAAAAACAACTGAAACATATGGAACTTTAATTTCAAAGATCTATTACTTTTTCAAGAAATTCCCAAAAAATATTTGTAAATAAAATAAAAATAAGTTAATCGTAATTTAAACATTCACTTAAATATACAAGATTTTTAAAGGTATCGAAGATGTAAGTTATTTTGACTGTGTTTGTAATAGTTTACAATATTGTTCCCATTTTACTTGTACTTCCTCTATTTTAGCATTTTCAAACACATAGTTTCTACCAGAACTAGAGCAAGCTTGTGGAACAGATAGTTTTTTCAATATGTTGGTGTTGGAAATAAAACAGTAGTCGTCTCTTTCAGGCCAGTTAAAACAGATTGATGGACCATTTGGGTGAAGAAATTTAACTTTAGCATCAACTTCTTCTAGGTTGGATTTAGTTACAATGCTGATCCATTACTACACAGACTACAGTTACATAACAACCTAAAGCAACAGTATCAAGTTGAAATATATCTTGTTTCTTTTTAAGATTGTGGATTATTGAATAATTAATGTCCATACTACACCTCTTTGCCCCAACCCTGTTATCTCCAAGATCATAAATTGATGAAAGCTACCAGTACCAGGTAGAGTTATTACACCAGTGTACCTTTCTTTTTGCTCTTCATGTTGCAATTGTAAGTCCAATCCCTTTATGTAAATGAAGTTAACAACCTTGATTTTCTCAATACAAAATTCATACATAGCTTCTGATGTGAGAATTTGGTTTCTGTATGGTCGTTTTAAACTTTTTTGTGCTGTTAACCTTTTTACAGTACCGCCAATCCCATTGCATGGTGACTTTTCATGGGACGTGGCAAAAAAGTACCATTCAACTTTAAGGTCAAATTCACTTTCTAAGGTCAAATTCACATAGATTGTAAAAGCTTTTACAATTTTTGTACTGTCCTGCGCAACCATCAGTGAATATATGTAATTTAGACAGATTGGAAAATTTTTTGATAAAGAAATAATTCAAACCTTTTCAGAATCCCTCTGTTGTATATTTTTTTACACTGATAGATATTGGTTATTTTCTTTATAGATATATTTATATATATATATATATATACAATCTGCATATATATATATGAAATATATATATATGAAATAGTTAATTTGTTAAAATTTAAATGAAATTTACCAATAAATATTGTTTTATAACTGAACTTTTTATAAACTAGTTATTATAAACTTTTACAAAATATAGTTGTCAAAATTTTAAAAACAAATCAATATCACACTTATTCAGTTTTTATATAAAAACAAAACAGGATGTTTTTTTCAGTTGTTAAGATCAAATAACTAAGTTATCATATAGTTAAGACTTCCTTAAATATAACAAAATTCTTTTTTTTTTTTTTTTAAGGAGTCTATAAACTAAATATAATATTTTACAGAATTCTATTTGCATGTTTTTTAAAATAATTTCTTCAAAAAGTAATAAATCATTGAAATTAAAGTTCCATAAGTTTCAGTTGTTTTTCCAGTAAGATTTTTTGTGCCTAGTAAGATTATAAGCAGTTGAAAATATTAACAGCAAAAAAAAAAAAAATTTGACAGGGGTGTTTTGAGATATTGGGCCCCAAAGTTGGTTTATAGAAACTAGTTGTTTTATTAACTTTTAAGCATGTTCCTTTTATATTTGAGCATTTTAAGTACTTTTATTGAATTCAGCATCAAAAAAACATTATATATGTTTATTTTCATATTTTTGCCATTTTTATTTCTTATTTTTTTAAGAAAAATGTTTTTTCAGAATGTTATGAAAACCGGGTCATTTTGGGAAACCAGGTCAATATTAAAATTGCAGAATCTTGTCAACCGCTCAACATTTTTAGCTGAAATTTTATGTGTTAACTTTTCTTTTTAAGATGCAACAGCCAAAGAAATTTTTAAAAAATTTGAGGATTCATGGTTCAAAATGTTCTAAATTTTGGGTGATTTGATGCGGAATTACCCCCCCTCAAAATTAGAGTTGGAATTAGGTTAGTTCTGACTGCCGTATTTTTTTACAAGTCGTCCTCATTTTCGATATCATTCTCAACATTCTAAAAATTAGATTATGCCCACGCCTCTTTGACAGCAGCTATCTTAAAAAATTTTTTCAAAGTTTTTTTTCACAAGGTCATTTTAATTGCTATGGAAACGGCAAGGATAAATTGTTCCAAGTTACATGAAAAATGAAATCAGTCAACATAAATGATTAGGATTTGAACTTGATTTGAAAACAACCGAAAATTCTCCAAAACGAAACAAATTGATTATCTTTAACAAAATTAACCTGTTTTTTTATAAAAAAAAAAATTTTTTTTTTAACTGCCTTCCTTCGGGAAAAAAAAATGTCCAAAGTTCGAAGGTTTTTTTTTTTTCCCGCTAGAATTTTGTTTTTCGATTTTCCAAGTTTCAATTTTTTTTATTTATCAACATCAAAAAAAAACAACATTCCGTTCTAAAAAATGATCGAATCTCATCTTAAAAACTCGAATATTTCTTTCATAACTGTTACCATTGAGAACAACAAAAAAACAACCTAATTAATTTATATTTCCATTATTATTACATTATATTATTATCATTTTATTATATTTCTGTGATTTTTTGCAGCATTTAAAATACTTCTTTAAGTTTTAATAAACAACAAATATTCGCAACAAAAACTGCAAATAAAAATGAAAATCTTTCAATTTTTCTCCACTTTTTATGTTTTAAAAGAAAATCGTTGTTTTTTTTCAGTTTAAATTACTTAATATTTCATTTCATAAATAGTTCTTGCATTATTTACACCTTTTACATTTTTATTTAACATATTAAAAATATTTAAACAATCAAAAGTATTTCGTATCACTTCAACTTTTTCAACTCTTCGAGGTTATAAAAACTTTCTTGTATTACATTTACTTTTTAAATATTTACATGTGCATTTATTTTTTATTTAACATATTTTTTCATATTTATTTCTTTAAACTCTTCGATGTTATAAAAAGTAAGTCCACGGTACCAGATCTCCAAATACTTGAAGTTCGAACCACGAAGCCATTCACAAAAGTTGTCGATGAAGTTCGTGTCGTCGTGAAGGTTAAGATATAATGCTTCAGCGAGTTGAATCCACGGGAGGATGAAACCTTTGAACTCGTTCTTTGATACGAAAGTATCACTGATTTTTATCAACAACCATTCAATCTTATGCTTTGGTGTCCATTCATCGATCTTCACTGGATGATATAAGTTGACGTAACGAACGTTGGTCGAACATAAAATGATAAGTTTTTTCTCATCTTCAGATAAAATCTTTTTCTCAACAAATAACTCATTCAACTTGCATCCTGCGTTTAAAAATTTTTCCATGAAATATCTCTCATATAAAACATCATGAGCAGTTTTTCCATCGCGTGTTCTAATCACCCACTCTCGTTCATCGATTGATCTGTTCATGTCCTCGGTAATCGACGCCTGCGCTTCGAAGAAGCATTCCATGAACATCTTGTATTCATCTTCAACTGCAGAATAATAACAACATATTAATATCAATATTAATATTTATTTATTTTCAACAACAATTATTTGCAGTTATCAATAATTATTGCAACAGCAATTATTCAAGAATCATTTCTTGTATTCATCTGAAGAATAATAATAACAATAACATATTAATATTGTTATTAATATTTATTTATTTACAACAACAATTATTCAAGAAAATCAACTTTCAAAAATTTGAAAAGACATTATCGTGTTTAACAAATATAAAACGGATACTATTTTCTTTATCAAAGAGATTCAAACAGTCCAAAAGATCACAAATCAGTTCAAAAAATGTTTTTCATTTATTAAATCTTTATTAAACAAATAAATATTTACGAAATACAAAGTTAAAGTATTTATTGAAACTTGTCTTACGCCGTTTTCAAACTTTGGTTGCGCTCACGGCCTACTTAATAACAGGCCTGAAAGACGCGCAAAAAAAAAAAAAAACTGTAGGCGGATGTTTGTCAAAACAAAAATGGAGAAAGTTTTGTGGTTTTTTTAGTTATATTTTTAGTGTTTATATATATATATATATATATATATATATATATATATATATATATATATATATATATATATATTCAGTCATGTATATAGATATAATGCAGTAATGTATTTACATAATATGATATACTACACAATATATATTTAAAATCAATTGCTTATAATTATTTGATAGTCAATATTATTTTATTTGTATTTTGTGTATTTAGTAATCTTTCAAAACAAAAATTACTATATCATGCCTTTTAAATGTTGTGTGACTGGTTGTAGAGGAAACTATGATAAAGAACATAAAGTTAAACTTTTTCGATTACCAAACAAAAACCGTAATCCTCAAGAAAGAGAAAGATGGATTAGATCTATTCCAAGAGAAAACATTCCAAATAGTCCAAATACATTCATTTGTGAAAATCATTGGCCAGTTAATTATGAAACTTGTCAAATTCATGGTAAAATTCGTCCCTTAAATCCACCAACTATTTTCATCTGTGTATTTCAAAGTCAAATTCCTACACCTCCACCAACAAAAAGAACAACAACAAAATCACTACCATCTACGCGTAACATGAAACCTGATGAAATTTCAGCTCACTTGGATTTGTATGAAATTAGTTGTTTTGATGATCTTTGCCTAAAAGTAAGCAAAGAAGTTATTCCATTTCCAGTAACATCTTTTACAGTGGATGATGGTTTAATAATCCAAAGTAAGGATTATATTGATACCTCTGCTATTCCACAGTTTCTTTTAAAAGTTAAAATTGATATGCAATTTGAAGGTTTTCATTTTGGATCTAGATGCTCTATTATACCACTGTGCAGTAATCGAATACATAAAATTACATCTTTCTTACAAATTTTAGAAGCTATTAGATATTTACATTCCGTTGAAATGGATCATAAAAAAAACATTATCCTACAACAAGTTGTTAGCATGCATGCATTAACATTTGTTGGTAATAAAAAATATTCTCCAGAAATTCTAAGTAGGGCTTTTGAGTATTTTTCAATTTCAAGATCTCTTTACAGTCGTATTAGAGATGACTATGAAATGCCAAGTATTGTAACACTTGGTAAACTTATATCTAAGGTTAGTAAGCTAGAGGATTTTGATTTCCTCAACAAATATTTTATGCAACTAGAAGATCCTCGTCAAAAAAATGTAATTATTATAATCGATGAAGTTTATGTAAAACCACAACTAACGTATCAAGGAGGTAACTTATTTGGAAAAGCAGTAAATAATCCAGAACATTTTGCAACCACTGTTTTGAGTTTTATGATTTGCTCATTATTAGGAGGAAAGAGGTTTTTGTACAAAGCACTGCCAGTGTATCGTTTAAGTGCTGATTTTCAATATGAACAAGTTGTAAATATGTTAAATTTGATTCGTTCATGTAATGGCATTACTGTTGCAATTTTATGTGATAATAATAAAGTAAATCAATCATTCTTTAAAAAATTCAATTTGATTTCTCCATGGCGCACAACTGAAAACATTTTTTTGCTCTATGATTATGTACATCTAATCAAATCTATCAGAAACAATTGGTTAACTGAAAAAATGCAAGAGTTAAAGTATTCTGACTGCGGCCTTGAAAAAACTGCAAAGTGGGTTGACTTGAAGAAGCTGGTTGAGTTAGAAAATAATTCTATTGTGAAACTATCAAAGCTTAATGAAATTTCTATCTGTCCAAAACCTATAGAACGACAGAATGTTGCTTTATGTCTTAAGATTTTTTGTGTTGAAACGTTAACTGCATTAAAAATTCATCCAGAAATTCAGGATTCAGGTGGAACTGTTGATTTTATAGAAAAAATTGTAGACTTTTTCAAAATCCTAAATGTAAAAAGTCAGTTCGAAGACGTTAAAACTAAAGACTTAAAAAGGGCTGTCTTTGATAACCCTAACGATCAACGATTAGATTTTTTACTTGATATAGCAAGTATGTTTGAAAAAATGGTTCCTAAAAAACAAGGACAAAGAGTAAAACAACTTACCAAAGATACTGCTCTTGCTCTTGCATACACGAGTAGAGGACTGGTTGAGTTAACTAAGCATCTCCTCAGCACTTCACACGAATATGTATGTCTAGGAAATTTTTCTAGTGATCCCATTGAAAAAATGTTCAGTAAGCTACGTCAAGGTTCTGGTGGAACATATTTTATTAATGTTCAACAAGTTTTACAAAAAGTAAACATTAAGAAAACAAAGCTCCTTGATTTAAACACAGATTTTGATGGAATTCAAACATGTTGTGAACATGCTTGTTTGAAATGTGGATTTTTGCTAAATGATGACAATACCTTCAATGTGTTTCATAATCTTTCAAATATGGAGTTAGCCTTGTCTAAGTCTGTAAAAATGGCTTTAGTTTATATTGCAGGATACATCAGTAGAAATGATGTAGATGAATATGATACGCAGTTCTATTACAACGAATTTGGAGAATTTACTAAAGAAATCAACAGAGGAGGCTTGAAGATACCTGGAGACAATATGTGTCAATGGGTGATTTATTGCTATGTATTTTTTCATCACATCATGTCATCAGTTTGTAGGACAAGTTTTATAAATATAACAATGATGGTAGCAGAATTTTATGGATTTGAAAACATAGATAAGTTTCATGGAAAAATACTATCTAACATATTATTTAACAACTATAGCAAGCTTTACTCACCTCGATCGACAAAAGAACCAGCTTTAAAAGTACTTAAATTGTCACAAAAATGATCATTGCGGAGCAGAAATGTAAATGTATGTAAAATATGTTTTGTGAAGTTGTAGGGTTTGTGAAATTTGAAAAGATATTATTAAAGAAAAGTGTTGTTTTTTTTAGTAATCGATTAAAAAATGTTATCTTATTGTAAAAGGTTTTTAAAATAAACAGCTCTCAAAATTTGAAAACAAGCAATTAAGCAGCTAGTGTAGCGAATTTTAAATTTTAACTCAACTTATTTGTTTACAAAATTGTTTAAATCGACATATTTGTTTACAAAATATCCGCCTACAGTTTTTTTTTTTTTTTGCGCGTCTTTCAGGCCTGTTATTAAGTAGGCCGTGGTTGCGCTCCAACCAATAGAAATACGATAAATAATTCAACCAATCAGAAGCTCTGCCAAAAGCCATAAAAGAGCGCGCAACTTTATTTAAAAGTCGCGTGAGATTTTTTGATGCAAAAATAATTTATTTTCAAACTGAGATAAAAACATATTCACTTTCTTTTTCTTTGTTGTAGCAACGAAAAATGTTAAAAAGTAAACGAAAAGCATGACAACTTAAAGCAGTAACAGTGGAATAAAATTGCTAAAACAGTTGGAAATCAAATATTAAAAATTTCAAACGAAAGGTAGAGTATAAGAACCCATTCTTCTTTTTGGTGACCTTTTTTATAACTAGTTTTGAAGAGAAAAAATATAAAATAAACATTTTAATGTCACCAAAAAAACTGAAAATTTTCAAATATATAACTTTAGGCAAAGAAATGTAAGGTCATTGTGTTAAGTGAACTTGTTATCGCTTTTTCCCTAACATTATACTTAGCAGAAATTTATACTGCTCAAAACTGACTTGAACGAAAAATGTTAAAAAGTATTATAAAAAAGTAAACTAAGAGTATGTCAATTTAAAACTGTAACACCAAAAGTACCGTATAAAAAGCCATTTCTTTTGTGGTCATCTTTTTTTTAACTTTCAAACTAGATTTGAAGAGAAAAAGTCATAAAATTATTTTTATATCATCAAAACCTTTCAAATTTATAACTTTAGTCAAAGAAACAAAAAACTCATTGTATTAGCTGAGCTTTTTGTCGCTTTCTCTCTAAAATCCAAGCATATAGAAATATAATCTGCTCAAAATATATTCTAACAACTACATGATGCATAATAACAAATCAAAAACACATCTTTCGCATCGTTCGTTCAGAAATTTTTGTAAACAAGAAAATGGAAATAAAAGTTAGCGATTTTCATCATAGAAATAACTCAACTCCTGTGGCGATGTTCTCATTTGAAAAACCTCCGTTCGCTCACAGGGTTATTTGAAAACTCAAACAGAGTGAGGGTTTAATTGTAATTGAAAACTAGAACGTGGAATGTGGAACGACAGTTTGCAACCTTCTCTTCTCTCAATTTATCAAGGAATTCTATATATTCTCAGTTCTCCTGAGAATATTTAGAGCATCTCATGTCAGTTTTTAAAAATAAAAACGTGATCGAAGTTTTTACACTTTTTTTTATAGGAACTTTCAAACAAACCAAAAAAGCTTGTTTTCGATTTTGTAAAAATCGAGAAACATTAGCTTGATTTTAGAAAACATCAATTTTTACTCGTAAAATAATTAAATTCTTATTTTATTTCTACGCTGCTTTTACAATAGTTCATGTTGTTTTCAAAATATAAGTGTTCTCTTTGTTCAATATCAACACAAATTTACATCGCAAAGTAATTAGTAATCCACAGTGGGACAGGTGGTGATGGAAAAAACCTCAAAAAAAAGCTTATTCTATTCAAAACCATATAATAAAATATACTAGTACTCTCCCGTTGTACTATTTCAAAAACTCTTTTGAGTATAATAGTATCTTTTCAATAATAGAAGATTTTAAATCCACAAAAATCAGTTGCGGTATAATAAAATGTAATGCATAATAAAATATCTTTTTTTGTCAAAAAAGCAAGAATTTTAAAATTTTTAAGCAAACATATTGTAAACAGTAACTTTTAAAATATTATGCGTGTGTGATATTAGTTAACATATTTTAACTATTTAATAGTTTACCTTTACAAAAACAAATTTTTAGTCAAGATCACTATTTATAATATATACAAAAACTGGTCTTAAAAAAACGAGGTAAGTTTTAAACATATAACACTTTTTTTTTTTACAATAATGTCGTACATCGTATGATCAAAACGTTGTCCACCATAGTCTAATATTCGGCCCACTGTGCATTGTGGCGAAATTGTGTAATAAAATGATAACAAATTAGTGATAACAAATAATAATTAATGTTTAATGATACTTACCTATTAGAATAAATAACTTAATTAGTAACTTAAAATGTGATAACTTATCACAATTAAAATAAAATTAAAAACAAATATGTGTCAGTCAAACTGATAATTTTTTTTTATAGAGAAAAATGGTTTCGGAAGCGTGGAAATACTTTGATAAAGTTGTGGTAAATGATAAGAAATACGGAGATTGCAAAAAATGCCATAGAAGAATCGCTTGTCCAGGAAGCAGCTCAAACGGCCTAATTGATCACGTCAAAAGTTGAGAGAAAATAGATTTAAAACCATCCAGTTTCAGACCAGTTTTGACTAAGATATCGTTAAACTATCCTCTTGCCAAGTTGAGAGCTCTTGATGGATATTCGATTAGGTTCATAACTCAATCTGAAACACTAAGAATGCTTTTTGAAAATTATGGGCATAGTTTGCCCTAGTCAGCGTCCACAATTTCAGAAAAAATTAAGATGTTTCATGCTGAAGCCAAATGTTTAATGATCGCTGAATTGGCTGCATTGAAAGCAAAAGCAGAAAAATTTGGACTACCAGGTGACGAATGGTGTAGCAATAGAGGTAGAAGATACTACAATTTAAATGTTCATCACGACCGAACATATTGTTTAGGAACGGTGAAATTGCCATCTCCTAGTTCTGCCAAAACATTAAACATTTTGATTATGCAAAAATTAAAAGAATTCGGTATAGATGATGAAGGAGTTGCAGTTAAAACTACGGATGACTGTAGCTGGATGGTGAAATTGGGTATCATATTTAAGTTTCCGCATCAAATCTGCCAGAATCATTCAATTCATTTGAGTGTTTGTGATTTGATATACGCTAAAAAAGATTGTCGCGAAATTGTGAACAAAGAAACTGAATCGGATATTGAAACTGAAATGGAAACTGATGGAGAGACTGAAGGAGAATTTCTTATTGACTATTCGGAGAATGAGAATATCAAGAAAATATCGAAAAAAGTCTACAGAAACTTCGAATACAAATTAAGTTTTTAAAATATTCATCGTTTCGATAGAAGTTCTTAAAAGAAAAATACGCAAAATTTACGGATCTTCGCATGACAAAGGACTGTTGCTCGACAACCGCACTAGATGGAACAGTGTTTTTCAGATGATCAAAAGATTTTTGGATTTCTTAGAAGCTGTAAAAAGAAAACACTCGAAGAACTAAACTGCTTAAACATGTTAGATGAAATTGACCTGGATTTCTTAAAATCGCTGTCTGACTTATTGGAAGTCATTGCTGACGCTGCAGTTTGCTTGGAAAAACCAAATATAACAATTTTGGAGTGTGACATCATTATGGAGACGTTAGTAAGGAAATTGAAGGTTGTAGAAACTGACATCAGTTCTAATTTTGCAGAGGCGGTAATCTCCAGATGCGAAAATCGTAAAAATATTATGTTGGTATCATTGAGTCGTTATTTGCACAACCCCGATTTTTTTAAAAATATAAACCACACATTTTTTTACGCTTCCAAAAAAGATATTCAAGTTTATGCTGCAAAATTATTTGATGAACTATTTGCAACAAAGAAAATTGTCTCCAAACAAAATCAGATGATCGCGCTAAAAGCAAACAAGAAGAACCATCACAATCGACATCTTTTTTTGTCGAAATTCAAGAAGTTTTATATCAAAATTAACCAACAGCTAAAAAGCCCAAAAAAGTCAAGACCTTCACCGATCAGTTAAAAGAATACGAAGTAACTGGTGTGAAATCAGAAGCAGTTTTGAAATTTGAACTAGCCATCCACAGAATTCAAACAACTTCCTCGGAAGCAGAGCTTTCTCCTCGTCTTCCAGACGCTTTCTGATGAAATGATAAATGTTTTCATCTTTTTAAAATATTATTTAAAAGACCTTCAGAATAAATACTTTTTTAATATTTTTTTTTAGTTTTTACTACAGGTACCCCAAGAAGTCTTTATTACAGAGCACTGCGGAAGGGGATTTCACTGAAAGTTCACGCCTTCTTCCTAACCGATGCCGGTTAGAAAGCCATTTATTAGATAAAATTTGTTCGTTAAAAGATTGTGATAAGAAAAATATTTAAGTACTAAGAAATGTAAAAATACAAATTTTTTGAAAATTTATTATGAATTATAAAAAAACAACAACATAAGAACAATGTTTAATTATCAACTAGATAGTTTAATTTTTTAATTTATAACAAAGCTTTATCAAAACTCCGATTTTTCTCGACCCTGGATACTTTGCTTTTCTGTCAGGTTTTGAAGGCCTAAATTTTTGTGAAAGTTTTGGGAGGTGGATTGTGTTGACGATAGAGTACACATCAAGGAAGTACATATGGAATGGAGTTTCTTGATATACAAATAAGGTGTTACTGCGCGAGCCATTTTTCGTAGGGTGCAGTCATTTTTCGTAGGTTACCAGATTTCTTTGTTACCTGATGGTTTATTTCCTACTGGCTTTTTATGAGATGTGTTTTAAAAAAACTCGCAGAAATATTGAAAACCATGCTCTCAAACATTCTAAAAAACAGCGTCTATAAACCGATAATAATAAGAATGAAAGCGATGAGCTTTCTTTAAGCGGTAAAGTTTTTTTATCGAAAGAAATTGCTTACAAGAAAATAAACAGATCTAATCAAAAACGTCACGTTTCCACATAGAAAGGACAAAATGCCTTGTGGTTGGATTCTCCAGGAAGACCGTTCAAGTTCTATGAAAAATTTTTTAGATTTAAAAAAAAATTCCCATTATGGGCTGCTTCTCAAAACCAAGATTTAAATCCAATACAACATCTTTGAGGACATTTTGATCTGAAAATAAATTTGAACATTTTCAGTGAAAAGTCAAAAAGGTTTTGACGAAAAAACTTGAAAAATTTAGCTGTTTATAACCTTTTGCACGCTACTGTAGGTAACAAAGTAGAGGACGCAGTGTATGCGCATTAAAAATGTTAAGAATCTTTTTTTACCTCCGATTAAATTGAAAAGTAAGATGCAACAATTTGAAAGGTGATCAATAGATAGCAAACTAAAACATAAACTTAGCTCTGGAATCGAGTTGCTTTTTCATCAAAATTTATTCAAAACACTACATAAAGGGCATTCCACGTCAAGTGGAACCACTTTTTGGTCAAATTCAACATTACCGACTCGGATTTTGATGAAAATTGGCTCACATGTTGGGCATGTGGACAGAAGAAAAACATGTAAATTTTTTTGACTTTGGTCAATTATTTCATGAGATATAACCTTTCAAATTTTGACCTTTTCATTTGACCTTGGTTATTTAAAACGTCATAACTTTTTTTCTATTATACTTAGGAAGTTGATTTTGGTGGCAAACAAGCTCTTGCATAGACGAACAACTTTGTGTCTATACAAAAAAGTGATAAGTTCAATAAAAAAAAAGTTACTGGTCATTTGACCTTTGACCCTGGTCGATGGCAAAGGTCAAAGGTCATAATTTTTTTTTTACACATTGCTTTTTCTATTGTGGATGTCCCATGAAAAAATCTTTTTGGGATTCCCATAAACAGCTTTGGGATTAACGTTAAAGTATAAGTACGTAGGCCCTAAGTTATATAATAGCTACCATATACCAAATATACTATAATTTGGTGATACTTGGCCTATATATATATATATATATATATATATATATATATATATATATATATATATATATATATATATATATATATATATATATATATATATATATATATATATATATATATATATATATATATATATATATATATATATATATATACAGTAGCGTCCAAAAGTAATTGGACAAACACCTTTTTTGTTATATTTTCTCATTAAGTTAACATTTTTAAATGAAATTTCGCGTAAGTTTGTCAAATTACACTACAATTATGAAAAACAAAACAAAAATTCCTTTTTGAAAGTAATTACTCAAAATTTTGCTAAAAGAATGTAAATGATTGGCTCAAAAGTATTTGGACAAACTAAATTCTAACAATGTTGATATAATTTAGACTACTTTAACTTCTTTTTCTGAAGGCAGATTTTTATAAAAACATTCAATTATCAATAATTTGCAATGGGACATAATAAATATTTAAGCGAGGCACTGAAAAAGTTGATTGTACATACATCTAATAACGTTAAGACTGTGCGGCAAATGTTAATAGATATGAACATTCCGCGATCAATAGTTGGTTATACATTAAAAGTTTTTCAACAACGGAGTCACTTCCAAGTTTCAATGAAGTCTGGACGCCCGAAATCAACAACTTTTCGCCAAGATAATGTTGTAGTAAGATCGTCAAAGGCAAATCCGCGCAAGAGTGCTAAAGAAATTCATAGAGAATTTACTCAGTCACATCAAAATTCTTGCTCTTATGCAACAGTAAGGCGTCGCTTGAGACAAAACAACCTTTTTGGCCATCAACCTGTTAAAAAACCTTTTGTTTCTGCAAAAAATCGTAGAGAACGGTTAAAATTCGCTAAAGAACATCTAAATTGAACAGCAAACCAATGGTTGAAAATACTATCGAGTGATGAGTCAAAGTTTAATATGTTTGTTCCTGATGGAATTAAATATGTTCGACGTCCAATAGGTGTTCGAAATGATGTTAAGTACCAAGTTCCTACAGTAAAGCATGGTAGTGGTTCAATAATGGTTTGGTCATGTTTTGGCCGTGATGGAGTAGGTCCAATCTATCGATTTCAAGGCATTATGGACCAAAACATGTATAAAGGAATAATCAAAGATATAAAGCTGCCACATGCAAAAGACAAAATGTTGCGTGGTTGGACTTTCCAACACGACAACGATCCAAAACACACCTCCAAGCTAGTCACGGAATTTTTAGCTCAAAAGAGAGTTCGTATCTTGGAATGGCCGTCACAATCTCCGGACCTGAACCCAATCGAACATCTTTGGGAACATATTGAGAGAAAAATTAGTGTTCGGAAACCATCTAATCAGCATGATTTGTTTGAGTTGATTAAGCGCACTTGGGAGGAAATACAAATTGATGTTTTATTTAATTTGGTTCATTCAATGCCACGTTGATGTAATGCTGTCGTTGTGGCAAAAGGTTTTCCAACGAAATAATAGGATTATGCAAAGATTATATACATTATGTAACAGAATATAACACTATGTAACATTATGTGTATTATTTAACAGAAATCTTCATAAAAAATGCTGAAAATTTATCCTTTGTTGAGAAAGAGCTTTTTTTTAAACGACATATTTAGTTTGTCCAATTACTTTTGAGCCAATCATTTCCATTCTTTTATTAAAAATTTTGAGTAATTACTTCCAAATTAGGATTTTTGTTTTCTTTTTCATAATTGTAGTATAACTTGACATGCTTATGCAAAATTTCATTTAAAAATTTTAACTCGATGAAAAAATATAACCAATAAAGTGTTTGTCCAATTACTTTTGGACGCTACTGTATATATATATATATATATATATATATATATATATATATATATATATATATATATATATATATATATATATATATATATATATATATATATATATATATATGTATATTGTTGAAAAGTAACAAAAATGCCTTATTTAGCAGTTTTAACTACATGGCAGTAGAGTACTGAATGCAGTATATTTACACCATAACCATTGCAATATATATTTGCTAATAATAAATTAAAAAAGCTATAATAGTTAACGATGATGCAAGTTAAGTGCTTTGGTTGCTATTTCAAACTCTTTAGAAGTAATGAAGTATGACTGACCAGTTGTAGTTTTAGGTTCGACTGTTAGCAAAAGATCATTCAAATCAACAGTAAAAATATTTGGAGGATCTCTGAAGGAGAAAAGTTGACCTGGACCATGAGGGTGAAGAAAATTCATGGTTACTTCTATTTTTTCTGGATTGCTCTCCAACACACAACCTATTCACCGATGTTCATCATACTCTACAACCATGTAACCTGTAACTGAACTGAAGTGGAGCTGGCTAACTTTCTGTGACGTAATTTTTTCAATTCTAGACACAGAACTGGAACTCTAATCTTGTACTTGAAGTTCATTCGTGGATAATGGTTTAAAGCAATGAAGTTTTTGGGTACCAGGAATCGTTTTAGCATTCGAAAATCTTTCCTTCAATATTGTGAATTTGATTTGACAATCATTTGCAGTGAGGTATTCAAAGGAAATTCCATGGATATTTTCTTTAGCAAATGTATATAATTGATAAGTGGTCATTATTTGGTCATGGTATGGACGTTGTAAGGTTGCTTTTGCCGCTTCACGTTCCTCCAACTCCATCACAAGGGCCCTTACCATGACTTGTGGCAAAGAAATGCCATTCGGCTGGAATACCAAAGTCCTCTTTGTGATAGCACAGAATTATTAAATTCTTGCAGTTTTTGTATTGTGCTGCACAGCCATCACTAAAATATGTTATTTTTAATACCTTAAATTTCACTTTTAAAAAATTATTTAGTTTACGCTGAAAAAGATGAACTGCAATTGTGTCATGAGTATTTTATTCCAAAAGCAGCACATAACTTCCATGACATAAATTACCTTCATACTTATAACAAAAAACAAAAGGATGTAAAGTTGCTTGACTATTTGTCCAATGATGTCCCTGTGCTGCATCTTGTATGATAAATGCGAAATTTTCTGAAAAATCACCAATAACCAGAAATTCTCCATCAGATTAATTGTTTTTCTTCCAGTCTAAGTATTTTGCTTGCTCTTGAGCAATAAAATCATGTCTAGTAATTGTTTTCAAGCTCCCTAAAAATCTTTCAATAAATTCATCAGTGGACTGTATAAAGGTTTGAAGCTGGGACCTATCTGTTGTAGTCCACTGTTTATACTCAATTTCTTCAACTCCTTTAATTTCAAAGCATTGCAACAGCCATTCCTTTAGCAGAGCAACTCCAGGACAATTTTTACACTCACCTAGAGGACATGCTGGCAAGGAAGGATTGCATTGGATATTAGCCAAAGCATGTTTGTAGTTCTTAATAGAGGTTTCTAGTTCATCTTCTAGTTGTAAATCATCCATATGTGATCCGACTATCATGAGCTTAACATTTTGATGAATGGTACATACACATACACAGTGAGTACCACTTGCTCCTGCAAAGACACATTCTTTTGGACGTAGCTCTGCAAACTTCGAAAACCCAATTCTGATAATTGGATACTTTTCTGAAAATAATTGATAAACTTCCTTCTAATTACTTAAAACTAATCTTTTCTGAATATGTTTTCTTTCCCCATTTTCCATAACAGATAGAAAATCTTTTTTTCCAGGCATTACACGGCTAACAGTGTCAGAGTAATAAAACTCTTTTACCATATCTTTCACATGTACAGGTAGTGATATCCCTTTTTTTGGGTTAGGGGTTGAAAAAAGACCTTTGGTTATTAAAACGTCTTTTAGTTGAGATACAAGTCGATGCGAACAACTGAATTCTCTCATCACTTTTCTATTACTCCATTGAGCAACAAATATTGTCAAAACCATGATCTTTTCACTCTTACTTTTTGTTGATTTATACTTATTCTGAAGCACTTTAACAATGTCATCAGCACATGTTGGAAACTTTTTTATAGTTGCTACGTATTCATCATCCTCTGAAGTATCAATGGCAATAGCATCTGAATTAGGAGATAAAAGGTCTAACTTCCTTTTTTACAAGTTGTTTAAGCTTTTTCTTATTCTCCGAAATATAACTTTTAGCAGTTTGTATTTTGCGTTTATCCAAGGGTGACTCACCCAAAAACGACAAGGATTTATTAAAAATTGAAATTTCTACTTCCTGGCACTGATAATTTTCATCTCCCTTGTCACTACAAATATCTTGAGATCTGGAACTGCCTTGAGAATCTAACTCTGCATTACAATTTGCAGAATTTTCATCATCACATAATCCTATTTCGGAAGGTAAGCCAGTGATCCTCTTTTGGCAAGTATCACATAATTTTGCTCCAGCCATAAGTTTTGAGGGATACATAGCTACTTGCTGACTAGTAACTACCCTTAAAGTTTTATATTGTTTTTTCTTATGGTGTTGCAAAGGATCATAACACTAGTGTTGTCTCTTCTTTAACTCTTTCACTTGCGCTTGAAATGCCATTTTTAATCTAAATTTAATTTGAAAGTTGCTAAAAACTTCTTCCTGAGTTGTCTTTTGATGACTAATTCAATGGAAATGAATTGATTTTTTTAATATAAATATATATAGCTTTAAGTCTCATATCATTTAATACTGACTTAGTATGTATATATAGTACTAGTAATTAAATTACAACCTAGAAAATAAAAGGAAAAAGGGAAATAATTAATAATATATATCTACAATAGGCAATTTACAGAAAACGACCTCAAAATATCGCATTTGTAAGGCCGATAAATAATAAACTTTTAGAACATACTTATACTTTAACGTTAATCACAAAGCTGACATCCACAATAGAAAAAGCAATGTGTAAAAAAAAAATTATGACCTTTGACCTTTGCCATTGACCAGGGTCAAAGGTCAAATGACCAAATGACCAGTAACTTTTTTTTTATTGAACTTATCACTTTTTTGTATAGACACAAAGTTGTTCGTCTATGCAAGAGCTTGTTTGCCACCAAAATCAACTTCCTAAGTATAACAGAAAAAAAGTTATGACGTTTTAAATAACCAAGGTCAAATGAAAAGGTCAAAATTTGAAAGGTTATATCTCATGAAATAATTGACCAAAGTCAAAAAAATTTACATGTTTTTCTTCTGTCCATATGCCCAACATGTGAGCCAATTTTCATCAAAATCTGAGTCGGTGATGTCGGATGGGTGGTTCCACTTGACGTGGAATGCCCCTAATTTGTTCTCCACTTCTAAAATGCTAAAAAGAGACATTTCCGTAGGGGAGGGGTGTTTAAGTGAGAGAGAGAATTGTTTAGAGAAAAGAGTTTTCATAAAACAGTAATAAAAGTGACGCTGAAAACAAAAGCTCAGAAAATAGAAAATATGTTAAAACTTAAGTTTATCATAAAAACGAGGCTAACAAATAAAACTGACAAAACAATCCATCGAACTAGATAACAAACGCAACTGATAATAACATCATTTACTCTACAATTAGTAAAATACTGAATATTTACAATATACCGTGGTGTGACCAAACAAAGTCCTATGCTTTAAGAAAGTCCTTATTTAAGAAATGACAAATTTTTGTATATATTAAACATTTGGGAAAAATAACTTAGTTATTTAAACTATTTATCTAGTTAGTTAAAATAACTTAATTTTCTTCTCTAAATGTTTTCTTTATATATACGAAATTTGTCATTTCTTAAATTAGGACTTTCTTAAAGCATAAGACTTTGTTAGGTCACACCACGGTACTGAAAGTCATGAGAGTTGTTTTCTTCGTAAAACAGACCGAAAAGACTCATGCCCTTAAAATTTTCCTTTCAGCTCTTGAAGCTTTATTTAAAAGAAATTCTTCCCTTGTTTTTATAAAAAAAAGAGATCATTTTTAGCTAGAAAGTCATCGTAGTCGAACTCATCAATTATTTTAAATTTGTGGGGCAGGAACGAGCTGAAGAAATGTTCTCGAAAATAAAGCGATCGCATTTTCAAAGAATTGATCACGTAAAAGCTTCCCTAAAAAAGTTAAAATAATAAGTAATTCTTACCACTAAAACCATAAACCTTTTTTGGTACCAGATCTAAAAACAAAAAAGCACGATGTATGAAATTTTATTTTAGAAAAAACTTATTTAATTAGAAATGAAAACAAAAAAAAGGAAGGGGAAATAAATTTAAATCGTTTATCCTGTGGCTCAGCAAAAGTTCAAAAAGTGAAACTTGTAAATTGAATTTTTTGGGCATAAATAATCAATACTCATTCCCTAGTGATAAGGAATCATTTTTTTTCTCAGTTTTTTAATTATGTTATTGTCTTGTAACCATGTTAGAAAGTCAAAGTCGGTGTTTTTGTTATGATCAAAAACAATAAAACTGCAAAGAAACTACAAAACTTTAAAACGCCACCTTTTCCAAATAAAGATTAAAAAGGAATAATATTATACATTGCATAAAGACAAATAAACTTAAAAAAAAAAGGCTTCAAAACAAATAGAGCACTTGGAAAGAAGCTCAAGAAACAAAAGTAATTTACAAAATTTAAAAATTAAAAACTCAAAAAAATTAAAATTTATTAGTTATAGTGTTATAATCATTCACATCAATGTTATATGTTCGCCCTGATTTTGTAGTTGGGACTTTGATTACTACAATTAAACTTGACAATGGTACACAATAGATATCTCTCTGTGGCCAAATGAAGTTTTGAGAAGGACCGTGAGGGTGCATAAACTTAATTTGAATATCATTTGTAGTAATATCTATCACTGAACTTTTTTACATGTGAGATTTCTTATTATATCAATACAAGAAATATATACAAGAAATCTCACATATATAGAAATATTTGAAACATGTATTATTAAGTTAACAAATTTTTAAACATGGCTGAAATATGTTGACTGTCTTTGTTAAGTTAAAACTATCAATCAACTGAAAAAAAACAACAGCAAAAAGGATATGATAACCTCCAAAACACTTGTAATATTTCTTGTTATATCAAAATTAAAAAGGATATTAACAGGATTATAAAAATTAGCTCCAGTAACGAGCTCATTTTTTGAGAAAAAACATTTATGGCTTTTTAATATCCAACTGTAAGGTGCATTTTGATAGAAATAACTGATTCCTCCTGAGAGAACAGCATTGTTTACAAAGGAAAAGTAGCTTAGAAGAAGATGAAGACACTGACTCAGATTCCAGAGACGTAACTTAGCAAGAAAATCCATACTGCCCCGACCAAGAAGATACTTATTACTTGATCAGAGATCTTGGTCTTACGAATTTAATTTGATTTGATTCCTTAATCATTCTACTACTTACTCAAAAAAAAAAAAATTTTAATTAGGAAAAACAGCACAAAATAAAACAAAAATTCTATATAGTTAAAGAAAACTTAAGGGAAACAAATATAGAGCTCATTATAACCATAATAAACTTATGATGACAACTCAAACAAAGTGTAATGTTTCTTCGAAATTTTAATTGGAACTTACCAAGTACAGCATTAAGCAATGAATTCCTTTCTTCCTTTAAATTGTTCAAGTTAGCAAGAAGCTTGACCAAACATCCTTTGCTCTTATTAGCCAGTCCGCAGATCATAGGCCAACAGCTACGCAACTTTTTATTACTTATAATCTCCTCAGGACTTAAATAAACGTATGCATGAACCGAAGCACATAACTCAATTAAAGTGAGGTGAGCGAACTGATATTGATAACCAAGTTGTGATTCAACTCTTTCAATGAAACCCAAAAGTTCATTTTCAACTTCATCAAAGTCATTCACAATACTTTTCATTTCATCTTGGGAGAAAAGAATTTTACCTTGATTAAACAACTCCCATGCAACTTTACAAACTCTTAAAACATATTGCTTGTTACTCTCACTTTGCATCATAATATGAACTGTTTCATTGGTTTTACAAATGTGATTTTGAAAAAAGTATAAGAAAATAGAGCAATACAACTCAGTCATAGTGTTGAAAGAATAAGAACCACTTGCAGCAATAACTGCACACATTGCTGATAAGTAAAACGGAACAGATGCCATTGCCTTAGCATTGTAAGACTCTTTCAGAACACTTTTAATAGTTTCTTTTTTGTTGCCAAATTTTTCAATATACTCATCTATTCCCTCATCATTTAAACCCATTATTTGAATGGTTAACTTGTCTGTATATTCTCTAACTTTATGTTTATATTGTGATATAGCTCCGACTCTTCCTGCTACAACACATCTGTGTTTTTGAATATTCAATGCTTCTGCTAATGCATTAACAATAGGTTGTTTGCTTGGATTTAGTGGATTATGAATTATTAATTCATCAATGTGAGCAAACTCATCCAACCCATCTATCACAAACAGAATGGAAAAATGCTCACAAACATTGCACTCTTGAAAAATATCTTTGTAGAAAACTTTTAACAGTTCATTTATGTTACCAATGTTTTGAAACTGATTTAACTTTATACATTCTAGATAAACAACAAAATCCACAGTTTGCCATAAGATATCACAGGCCCAGTCAAGTAAGCACTTTCTGAGCAAACAAGTTTTTCCAATCCCAGCAATACCAGATATCAAGAGTAAAGATAGTTCTTTTGAGAACACTTCATCAAACTCAACTGGCTTATAGGTCATTTGTCTCTGAAGAAATAACTCTCGCTCAGCAATATATGCAATATCTTTTTCCACTCTATCTGCATCAACTACAGTCAATTCAGTGAACTTATTTAAAAGTCCAACTTTAGCTGGAGTTTTTACTAAGTGCACAATTTCATCCATTTTTCCATAAATTTTAAGATAAAACTTTTTCAGTGCTTCACGCATTTCTGAAAGAACAAAAAAAGAATTTTATTTTACATTTCTAGAAAAAAACACTTTCATTTTGATGTTAATGCAGAATTCAAAAGATTCAAAAAAAAAGCAATAAATTTAAGATTTTGTATTTATGTTGAAAATCTATAGAAAGTTTCAAATGAAATCCTAACACATGTCTATATTTGAAAATAACTAAGAATATTTACCTGAGGTGATTTTTATATAAACTGCTATCATTTCATATTTTGCACTACCCCTATTTTTATTCAATTATTTATCTTTAATTTATGGTAATCTTATTGTTATTCTTTTAAGTGAAAAGTATAAAAGCAAATTTATAGCAGTCAATGAGAGATTTAAATTTTACAATAATTATTTTAAATATAAAACTTCTTTTATTAAAATTTTGGTTTTTGTTTTTAACAGATAAATTTCTAATTTTTTTCTTGTATTGTGCATTAAATAGTTAAGTACATTTAAAACAGTGTTAAGTTTAAAAATATTTTTTTGAAAAATAATTTTGTGTAACAATAACAGCAATAACAATAACAACAAGAACAACAACATTAATAATAATAACAATAACAATAATAATAATATTAAATACTACTACAACTACTACTACTACTACAACTACTACTACTACTACTACTACTACTACTACTACTACTACTACTACTACTACTACTACTACTACTACTACTACTACTACTACTACTACTACTAAAACAGCAACTAAGTTTTATGAAATTATTTGTTACTTTGAGCCTAAAATATGCTGATAAAGCATATTTTGTGCAGTAGTAAGGGTGCAACAAACCTGAATGATAGTGATAATGATTTTAGATTAGATAATGATAATACCAATTTTAATTATACTGCTACTGCTACTACTACCACTACTAATACTACTACTACCGCTACTGCTGCTGCTTGCTACTGCTGCTGCTGCTGCTGCTACTACTACTACTGCTGCTGCTGCTATTACTACTGCTACTGCTACTGATGATTGATGATGACGATGATGATGATGATGACGATGATGATGATGATTGATGATGATTGATGATGATGATGATGAGGAGGAGGAGGAGGAGAAGGAGGAGGAGGAGGGGGGAGGAGGAAAAATAATATTAATGAGAAAAGTAGCTATTACAATTTAAGGATAGGAAATAAAATACTACAGCTGTTATTAAGTTAAGCATCAGAGAAATATTTTTATAAATTAAAATTTCAAATGCAACATCTCAATTTAGAGATATTTTGTTTTTCTGAAAAGCTAATTAGACCTCTTAATAAAAACATGTTTTTGATTCTTTACATAAATTAAATAATGGGACGACTTAAAGAATACAGACAAACACATTTTTTCATTAAAAATATATTAATTTCCAGTTACCATCCCACCTGCAGAACTTTTAATGGGCTTAATTTATTTTGTCTTTAGCTTTGTAAAAGTTTACAAAAAAAAGCCCTCATTATGATGCCATAGTATGAAACATTTATAAAAATTTTTTTCCTGTTAAAAATTTATATATTTTTTTCATATTTATGTATTTGCAAAAAAACAGTTTTTTTCATCACTCCAATTGATGGACCCTCATCCGGCATGAAGCCCAGGGGAAATTCTCTGCCAGCCCCCATTTCTCAATGGGTCTGTTAACATTTCTTTATGTTTGCAAAACAATGGTCAATTTACCCAATATATTTGTTTATTCAACCAAGTTAAGTGTTAAGGAAAGTGGTCAGTAATAATTAAAGCAAATCAATTGCGAGTCACAAAAAAGTTCACTTGAGAAAAGAGTCAACAATCAAATCAGTACCTTTATCTGAGCTAGGACTAACTGATAGAGATATTTGTGAAGTATTTAGTGTTAAACATATCAGGTAAGTTTTTTAAAATGTTATAAAAAGACAGAGTCAGTTTGCAGGCAGAAAGAAAACTGGTAGACCAATAAAGATTTCAAGTTGTATGAATCAAATATTGATCTATGAGAGGTAATTAGACAAGCTAGCAGCAAGTATTTTAGCTGATGAAATTCCTCTTTGGTCTGTTTCTAATTTGTACAAAGTATTGTTCAATAATTGTTAAAACTGGCATGCTACAATACAAAAAAGCAACTTAGAAATCCATTTCAATTGGCTAAAGACCAAAACGTAAGACCAAATTCAAATTCCTTTAAGTTGATGGCAAAATGTATCATTTAGTGATGAGATGAATTTTGAAGTTGATAATCATAAGGGTTGAGTTATACTTTGTCATAAAACAAGTGAAAAAGGCAACAAAGATTGTGCACTAAAATGAACAAAGGTAGTGGTTCCATTGGTATTTGGACTAGTATGGCATATATTGAATGTTAAAAGATATGTTGAAATTCTTGGTGATAATCTTTTAGCCATCCTTAATATTCTTATTAAACGAAGAAAAGACTAGTTTTTCAGTAAGATTACACCCCATGTTATTAAGCGATAGTCTGTCAAAATTGGTTAAAACAAACTAAAGTCAACACAATTACTTTTCTTGCAACAATTAAAACCTCAACTGCATTGAAAATTTGTGGCCTTGGCTAAACCAATAGCTTGCAAAGCAGCAATTAATTGGCAGCAATGACTTAATTAAAACTGTAAATCATTATCTTAACAATATTCCTCAAATTACTGTTCATAACTTAAATGATAGTACACCAAATTGCATGGACAAATGTATTAAAAGAAAAGGAAGTTTTACTAGATACCAGTTTTAATTTTTCTTATCTTTTTTGGTTTTGAAGTTGATGTTAAAATTGAAATATTAATGGTGAACTTTTATTATTTATTTTTTAAATTATATTTCAGTCCTTATGTTTGGAATTTATCTTTTTTATTGTAGTTAATATAATTTTAAAATAAATTAAATCTTTTAAAGTATTTCTTTTCTATTTTCTAAATTATTTTTCAGACTTAAAACATAGTAAGCTTTATTTAAATTATTTGAATTTGAAATGAAAAACAGAAAAAAATTTTATCTGATACTTAACTTTAATGCATAGTTGTAATTAGTTTTTAAAATTTTATAAAGCTTACTCATAATTATCTTTTATATATTCTTTGAGTCCTTAAATAACCTTTTCCTTATATTATATAAAAATTTTTGAAGTCTTTTTGAAAAAAATAACTTTATCTTCACTTTTCAAAAAGTTAATTTTACTTAAAAAACAATTTAATTAAAAAATATAACATGAAATCAAGAAAATCAACTTTATTATCTTTCATTGCATTTTGACTTTATTTATATTTCTTTAAATTTCATTTCTGCAAATAATTTCATTTGAAAATAAGTTATTTCTATTATTATGCACTTATCTCTCTTAAAAGATTTTGTCTCTATAAAATATTTTAAATGCAAATAAATGTCACTGTTTCACTGTTTCATAAATTCACTGTTTTATTATCATTTTATTGATATTATTTCTATTGATACTCTTTTTAACAATAATTTTGTTTTTATTTTTATCATTATTGTAGTAGTAGTAGTAGTAGTAGTAGTAGTAGTAGTAGTAGTAGTAGTAGTAGTAGTAGTAGTAGTAGTAGTAGTAGTAGTAGTACTAGTAGCAGCAGCAGCAGCAGTATAATTAACATCAGTATTACCATTACCAAAAATCAAAAATTAGAAAGTAAAAAAAAACATTCTAAAATAAATAAGCTTACCAATCTTATACTGCTCTGCATCTGAAAATAAAATAAAAATAGTTATAATAAATGTTTGTGAAAATCCGAGTTATTAAAATTGGTATTATAATTAGGGATTGCAATTTCCCGGACTTTTTCCATTCCCAGGATAGCAGGAATTATTTACATTGTTCCCGGGATTCCGGGAAAAACTTCATCAGGGAAAACATAGACAGCTAATTACACTTTTTTATTTTTCTATCTATTTTTTGTAACTGTTTACAATTTTAAAGTGACTTCTGAGAAAAACCTGTGCATAGAGATGGCTGTCTGTCAATCTAGTTCTATAGTTGGTAAAAAAAAGTCCAGTTGAACTTGACTTCAAAAACATCTTTTTTTTTTTACAAATTTTTCTTATCTGGCAGCCATAGATTCAAATAACTGATTTATATCAATAATACTATTGTTAAGTTTTCTATCTTCTTCTTTTGCTATATTTCCGATTATGGGAAAAAGTCGACCAGCTATTTCAATTGCTAAATTTATCATAACTGCTTTAGATGGTATGCTAAATAAGTCATCATCCATATCACTTTTTAAAGATTGTGGATTATCTAAAAATCTTAGTAAACCAACAAGATCTTTTTTTTCTTCTTTGACATATTCTTTCAATTAAAATATTTTTAAGATCTTTTGCTAGGTAGCAATCTTGAACATCAAGTTCTTTAACCATGAATTTTAATGTGTCATCAGCTGTTTATAAAGTTCTTCCCTTCTGCAAATCATTTCAGAACCTAAGGTAATAGGTTCCAGACTTTTTGCTAAATTTTCAATTACTGTAAGTTCATCATCAGACAACATTAGGTTTTCTAAACTGAGATCCACCAGTGATTTAAAAACTGCTTTTTTAACTTTAATAAATCTTTAAACCAAAATCCTGGGATCCCGGAAAAAAATTTCCCAGGATTCCAGGAAATTGGAATAAAATTTTTCCTGGGAAGAATCACTAATTATAATTATCAAAAATTTAAAATCTATTAAAGCAAAAATAAACATTCTAAAATAAATTAGCTTATCAATCTTTTGCAACTGAAAATAAAGATCGTTACTATACTTATTTGTGGAGATCACATGAAAAAAAAAAAAAACTTGCAAAAAATGTTAGAAACGCACATATAGAGGCTATATCTTGGTGCAAATCATTCCTTCCCATAGCTTTCAGAGATTTCTGTATATAAGTTGTATAGTTATTTGGGTGGAGTTCAACAAGTTTTGTTAGAAATCTTTCCACTTTAGACTTCTCTCCTCCTGTCACATCAAGATCTATTTGCTCAACAATAGCATTCACCTTTTTGCTACAATTAGTAAGATGTGCAAATCTTTTCCAATCTGTCACTTTCTCTATTATAATATTCTTTATTTTTGCATCTGTACCTAAAAAGAAACATCTTAGCATTTGCAACTAAATAAAATAACAATATAGCTTACTATAATAAATATTTCAATCCATTGTTACACTTTTAAAAATTTATTTACTTAAAGATTTAATAGCCACAAATAATTATGAAGATATAATTATTTGCAGTGCTTACATAATTATTGAAGCTTTTACCATTCATGCTAGTGGAGCTCTGACAATTACAACAAATATATTTATATTTTGCATAGAACTTATTTAACATCAAAGTCTATTTCTTTTTGGCTTACTAAAGAGACCATAAAAAGTCTTGTTAGCAAATGGTCTCCTTTCCAAAATTGTATTTGATGTAATTGTAAGGGTCAAGTTATACTTTGTCAAAAAACAGTGAAAAATGCAACAAATGTTTAGTGCTGAACAAAGTAATGTAGAACAAAGTTAAAAAAAAAAAAAGAACTAGGTAAAAAATGAAAAATAACAAAGACAAAAAATGGATAAAGCAAGGTAGTGATTCCATTAATATTTGAACTTGCATGTCATATGAAAGTGTCTGGTTTTTTTACTATCATGATGTTAGATTGAATGCTGAAAGATACATCAAAATTCTTGGTGATTATCTGAAGCCATCCTTACATATTCTTGATAAACAAATGAAAGACCTGGTTTTTCAGCAAGATACTGCCCCATTTCATTGAGCAATAGTTGGCTAAGACTGATTAAAACAAAATAAATATAACAACTTGACTTCCATCAGCTCAGACCTCAACTGCATTAGAAACTTATGATCTTTTTTGAGCCAACAGTTTTTAAAGCAACAACTATTCAACAGTTAATAAAACTGTTACTCACCATCTCAACAATGTTTCTCAATTTATTGTTATAACTTACTTGATATTATACCAAATTGCATGGATATTGGTAGAAAAGGAAGTTTTACTAGATCCTAGTTTTTATTCTTAATTTTTTAATTTTTTTTAATTTTGAAGTTGATATATAAATTTGAAGTTTTGATAGTTAACTTTTATTATTTATTATTTTTTTAAACTGCATTTCAGTACTTATGTTTGCAATTTATCATTATTATTTTTTGTAATTAATATAAATTTTAAATAAAATATATTTTTTTAAAAGTACTTCGCTTCTAGTTTCTAAATTTTTCAGATTTAAAAAATATTAAGTGTTAATTGAATTTGAAATTAAAACTGAAAAAAAAATTCTGATGCTTTACTTAACAACATAAATGTAATTTGTTTTTATAACATTTTATAAAACAAAGCTTATTTATAATTATTTTTTTGTATATTTTTTTCCAATCATAAACTAACTTATTCTTTACTTTTGTTCTTTTGTCATAAAAATTGATTTTACTTAAAGCACAACTAAAAATTATTCCTGATTTATTACGAATCACTTAGAAAATGCAACATTAGATCAAGAAAATCTGCCATTATTTTATTACTTTATTTTTATTTTTTTAAGTTTTATTTCTACAAATAATTTCTTTTGAAAATAATTTCTTTTGAAAATAATTTCTTTCTATTATTTATTACACTCTTTAATGCTTTCATCACTTTTAAAACATTTTATTTTATAAATTTTAAATGCAAATAATTATAGAAAAATACAATATCATTAAATCCAGTGAATCATCTTAAATCGAATTTCATTAATTTTATTAATTATCTGCTATTGACAATGAGTGCTGCGTAATATCATTATAAACACAAAGTAAAAGATTTTGAAATTTAAGTGAGTTGCATTGAACTTCTAATGTAGCTAAGAACATTTATACAAGCGATTATTTTTGTACAAACATTCTTGCTAAAGTGACCATAAACAGTCTTGTTAGTATATGGTCTCCTTTGCAAGATGTAACCTGATAAAAAGAGTGTTCAAAACATTTCAAATTCTTAGTAAAGTCATAGATTTTTGTTATAATATATGTTAGTGGCACTCACTCTTATTACTGCACAAAATAAGAGTTAGTGGCACTAACTCTTATTACTGCACAAAATAAGAGTTAGTGGCACTAACTCTTATTACTGTACAAAATGTTTTATTAGCATATTTTTTACTCAAAATAACAAATAAATTCATTAAATTTTTATTTTATACCAGTCTTAACAAATTTCCCAGAAGAAAAATGTCTGAGGCTCCAAAGGATTTAGTATCCACCTAAATTTCTTTGATTATAAATCTGTATGATTATTCGTTTAGTTTTTCCATTTAACAAGTAAGTATATTATAAGAAGATTGATAAAAATTTGTCAGTAAACTTATGCCAATGTTTCCTTTATCAAGCTAAATATTATTCCAACATTAAGTGCATATTTTTGTTAAACATGCATCATTTTTCTAATTGAAAGAAAACTTTTTTTTATAATAATAAATACATGTAATAATATATGTAGCTATATGCATGTCATACTGTTACCCCAAGTAATGGGGTAACATTGACATTTGAGGAGATCAACTTGGGTATTTCTTTTATTATCGCTATACTCTTAAAAGTACAAACATTAGTATAACTTTCAAATAAGAAAAAAGTATTTCAATATTTTTTCCCAATTTTTTGTAAGCATCTAATGATACTTTTAGAAATATTAGAATAGTTTGCTCATTTTAATCTTTTACACTATTCCATTTAGGCTTATGAGCTTAGCACATTAACTGAGACTCAAGTTATGTCACTTGTAGCATTAGAGACAGGGGGTGTCTAAACTTTTGCAACTAGAAAATCGCAGCCTATGATTACTTCTAAAAGTGGCAAAGCCCTTCAGGCATGCTTAAATTCTCCTGATCTCGTGTTACAAGTTCAACAACATCCTCAAGTACAGCTGCTCAGTGCTGAAAATTCAGTCATCACAAGTTCTAGAAGATATAAATGACTGCTTATCGCAAAGTGGATGATATTGTTGAGATGATGGAAAAAAGTTCCCTGGGTTTTTTTTTTAATATCTACCAAATATATCTGGTGTTTAGTGGAAAAATTAAAATTTAGTTATATAAAAGAATTACTCTTCAGTATGGAGTAACTATGACATTTACTACAATTGACTAGTAATTATGACATTTACTACAATTACATTAACTCTATGACATTTTGTTTAAATGAAGAGTAACCTAAAAGTAAAAGATTTAAATAAGTCATATTTTATCAGCAAGTTGAAAACTAACCAATCACAAAACGTATTAATTTAAAATGATTTCGTTCTGAATTATTCGAGTTTTTCAGTTGGTAATTTTTGAAATGAAAAGTAATTTAAAGATTAGATTTAAAGATTTAGATTTCAAAAGTCATGATCAATAGAACTAGGGAATCATCAATCATTTGATAGTATTTTACAGTAATTAGAATTAATTACACATGTCAAAGTTACCCTTTGGGTTTCTTTAAAATTGATTTTGGTTTGAAAAGAAATCATCAATCAAAAAAATTACTTAATAGAAATAATTGAATAGGAATAATCCTTTGTATGAGCTAAAATCTCATAAACAAGAATCATGCTATGTTGGTATCATCTGATGCTTAAAAGTATTTTAAACAATATTCAAAGAATAAGATGTTGCATATTGACAATTAGCTTCTACACAGTTTACAACAACTTACCTGCTTTATCTTCAATGGATGGCTTCAGAAGGTTTTCTGTCTCAAATGATTTATCTAATAAGTATTTTATCAAAAATGAGCAAAACACTTAAACATTCAAAACTTTGTTGTGTAAAAAATAACTTCTACTACTAATGTAAAAAAACAATAACAAGAAGACATTATTTTAGGAGAATCTGCACAGAATTTTCAGATTTACAGAAAGAAAAAGAAAAAGAAAAAAATTATTACTTCAAATTATTTTATTTCAAATGTATTAAAAAAAACAAGTTTGTACTTGAAAACATTTCCATTACTCTTATCAAATCTGATCTATTTATCTTGTTTATTGCATTTGCTAAATCATATAAGGTAGGAGACTTTTGTTGATTTTTCCATGCGCAAAACATTCTGTGTGCTTTCTCTTTTAAATCATCATAATCAAGATCTATAAAATCAAGTTCATGATCTTTGACTGATAAAAAGTGTCCTAAAATCAACCAGTCTTTCCCAACCATCATTTCTAATTGTAACAGTAGTTCTGAATGATCAACAATTTCACTCATTTTTTCTTGATCTTTTAACACAACAACATTTTCCTAAACAAGAAACAACTTCAAAAATGTTCTTTTAACTTTTCTAAAACCAATTGTTGGACTTTATAGTTTTGAAGTAAAAATTATAACTAAAATAATACAAAAAGTATAATAAGAAAGTCTCAAAGTGAATACAACCTTTCCATTTTAACAGACACCAAAACATGAAGCAAAAATAATTTTGAAAAAAAAAAAAATTAAAATTTTTAATTTTATATAATAATTTTAGTTTTGTGTAAAAAAAAGTTAGAGATTAGAGGTAGACAAGGGGGTCCATTAATGTCTTTTGTACACAGCCAAAAAGAGTTTTTTAAGTTAGCTACGATTGCACATATGTAAACCATTCAAACATTTGATAAAAGCTGTAACTCCCCTTATTACCCATTATGTATAAAAAAGTAACAATAAGCATAAAGCATAATATATATTCTAAAGCATGATATGCAATATAAAGAATATTATGAAAATTGTAAGTATGAACATATTAAAAATACCTCATTGTCTTGAGCAGCTGAGTATTCATTAAGTGCACCATGTATTAGTGGTTCTGTATTAGAAGATAATGATGGTGCAGGTTCTGACAATTGGTCACCTGTAAATAGCATGTATGCTACATATAGTTGAACATTGTATATACTCAAAGATTACAACAATAATTGTGATACTATAACTAATAATAAAACGATGTGCAAAAGATTATGCTCAGTTTATTTTTAAAAAAGACTAATAATTTTTCTTCCACAAGTCTCATTTTTCAGTAGACATCCAGTGGTGGGATTCAATCAGTTTGCACTGGTTCCAGTTACTAACAAGTTAAGATTTAAATATAACCAACAAACTTCACTTATTGTAAACAAAAATTATGCATTTTTTTAAAATTAATTAATGTACTGAACTATTATTAGTAATGTAACGAAAAGGTCTGATCTGATATTATTGCTATTTGTTACGTAAATGTGGGTAATTTAGATTTTTATTGCACCAATTAAATGATACAGTTGTGTAGTGTTTACATCATCTATGGGTTACTTTATGATGATCCGCTTTATTTAAATACAGTGATATACATAAATATTTATATAACTTGTTTATTTTTGTTAATGTACAATGTTCAATAGACAATTATTATTATTAAATTTCTCTTGATGGAAAATGTCTTTTTTTCACTTGGATAAAACTAAGATTCTGTCTTAAATTGACCGGTTCTTAAATTTTTTGAATCCCACCACTGTAGACATCTATTACTAGTTACAGCATGAATATTAGGAGATTGTCAACTTAAATTTAATAACACATTTACAAAAAATGACTTCTATACATCATTTCAAACACTGCTGGTTTATTTACTGTAAGATTGATTCAACCAAACCGTTAAACAATTTGTAAAGTCACCTTTAATTGAACTTTATACAATGCTTTGTTTTTAGTGCTCCATCATTTTAGGGTAGGAGCAGCAGATGAAACTTCTATTAAAAGTCAAACAACCTGGAATATTTAGTTCACATCTCTTAACCTAAGATTGTTTTGATATATAGCTTACTAAGAAATAGTTACTAAGAATAGTTCAGTTGTTTAGATACAAAATTATGATTTAGGATTTCCTTCAAAATTTGAAAAAGAGAAAGCAAACTAAACAAAAGATTTTTGAATAACACGAAGCTTTTAAAACAAATAAGTTCATTTTATAAGTACAAACCAAAAACCTTGATAACTTTAAAATTTACAAAGTATTTTAAACTTTAATATTATTTGTAATTTTGTAAAGTGGAAAAGTTTTCAATCTGGTTTAATATTTCTCCAATAATTCATTTGAAACTTTAATGGAAGTCTAAATTACCCTCCTGTTTCAAATATAAATTTATTTTTAATTAGTTTAGGATGGAATAAGCATTAAATTTTAACTTCTTTTATTAAAGAAAAAGATCACTCACCATCTTTAAATCCTTTTTCGATTGATTTTGACTTGTTAAAAGTGTCAGAAACCATTCTTTCGTATCTGAATGTAATACAACATGATTGGAAAAGAAAACTAACTGCTGAGAGATCTTTCTAAATTCATAAAAGAAACTTAAAAAAAAAAAAGTATTTAAATTTACAAAAAAATTTTATTACCAAAATTTACACAAAAACTTTTAACCAAAATTTATATAGTTATCAAGTGCTAAAGGATCTACATACTTTATCAGTCAAAAACTGATCAAGTTAACATGAAGTAATAAGGAGTGGAGAAGTGTTTTATGTTTAAAATATAAGATTGAGAACAAAATTGTTCAAGCATCATCAAATTGTTAAATGGATTAACATTCCTTCAACTTCGTTAAAATTTTATTCAGATTGATAAAAGGCTACAAAAAAACATTTTCCATTATTTATTTATTAAGAGTTCTTTACAACTGCTATTTAACCTTTTAAAGAAATAAAAATATTTTATTACCATCCATAAAAAATAAGAATAATAAAAATTTGATGTGAAGAATTAAGAAACACTCAAAATTCAAGAGCATTAAAAAGGAAATACAATTTCTTTGCTTTCTTTTCAAATTGCTCCTTTGAAAAACTAAGGTTGTTTTATGGTGAAAAACTTTGAACTTACAACAGGGGTTTTTACTTTTTTAGGTTAGATTCAAACTAAATGCTTCATATTTTATTGCATATAAATCAATTTTCAAATGAAACCCAAAATACAAAAAACCTTTAAGATTTCTGCTTAGTAAACCCTTTTAATTATCGCAACTAGTTGCGTTCAAGTAATGGGAAAAAATGATTTAAGTGATTTTAAGTAATTTGTTTCAAATTAAGAAGCTTAATTAATTTTAACTAACTTCCAAACAATGAAACATATACACTTTACACACCTGTCCGGAGAACATCAAAACATAAAAGTCATGCTCAAAAAATAAAACTAACTGGGTTAGGTAGCCCCTACATCCATGTTTCAAAATATAAAAAAATTGAAATCATCTGCCTATGTCCAAGGAAAAAAAATTAAAAGAGTGTCTATAATTAAACTTTGGTAAAAGCTGTTTCAAAGTTCTAAATATAATAGGTTTTATTTACTGTGGGTTATTTTACAAATTACAATTACACACAGGTTAAACAAATAAATATTTAAAAAGATTTAATCTCATGAATAAATTTTTGAATCAGTTTAAATAAATCCATAGGTATTTTCTCAGTTGATTTTTTTTTGTCACAAACACTTATTTTAAAGTAGTAAGGTTTCAATGTTCATTAAAGATGCAACAGACATATTTCACCTAAATGTGCTTGGTATTGTATTCAACCACACATCTTTCAAGCCAATTTCCATATTGTTGATGTAATTTTGAATGTTTTTATATTTGCCACTGAACAGAAAAATTGTGATGAAGAGTTTCTCAAGATTGTTCACTGAAAGGACCAAGGGATTTTTTCTTCATTCTTATAAAATCATCAATGTGAAAAAAATCGATGTGCACATTTGGGGTCACACTTACAAATCCTTAACTTAAAAAGGATGTCTGAAATTCTTCAATTTTATTTTCATATTCCTTGTCAAGGACTTTTCCAAAGCAGGCTCTAACAACAGTACTGAGTTTTTTGAATCTATCAATGATGGCCATGATGAATCTAGGTTCTCAAATAGCTGATCTATCACTTCAATATTTTTTAGGAGTTTTTGGGAATCATTGCCAGCAAATTGTCTGCCATGATATGGTTGGATTTTGATGTTGAGTCTTTTTTGGCACTCATCTGCTTCTGGCAATGCTTCTTTTAGTGCTTTGAACAAGTGATTTACTATCCCAACAAGCAGATGAAGTTCCATTGGGGGAATTAGTTCGAAAATGAATTGGCTTGGATCAACTTTTAGAAGCGGTTTATGGACAACATTGTTGAAAGACTTTGCCCTTCTAATGTCACCACCTTTTGAAAGAAAGTCTGTGTAACAATTTTGAAGGTCAGACAGTGTCCTGAGCGCAACTTTTTCAGCTAAGTTTTTTGCTTCAATATCACAGTATAGACATGAATGTGAGCTAGAGTGACATTTCAAACCACATAAAATGTTAGCAACTTTCAAGTCGCAAGAGACCACAAAGTATAAATTTCCTGGTTGAACAAGCTCAATAAAGTTTTTGATGTTGCTGTAATTCTCATGTAGATCCTTTGCAACTGCAATTAGAAAATGCTTTTTAACTTCACTGTCTTTTAGAACTCGAGAGGTGACAATTTCTTTTGAAGGTGGGCTGCTTGAATCATCTTCATCATTCATTCTTTGAAGATTTACTGTAAGCTTTAGGAAGCCTCGACACCTTCAATCCCAAGTTTCATGAGATGACCTGCTTGAAGTTGTCTCTTAAGTGAAATTTCTGCTAGAAAGTCAGAGGCGTTTTTGCAGTGAACAACTGTGTACTCTGTGTGGCTTTTTTTCGCCTGATGATGCAAATGTAGTTTTTGTAAAAAAATTTGCAAGTTGCAACCCTGCATCATGAAAATTTGCTCGATAGTTTGGCTCAAAAAGAGGCGATTTGTAAACCAAATTTAGTGTTGTTGCATGTTTTTTGACTCCAATATTAAACATGCCTGTAGCTTGCTAAATTTGCACAAGGTCTTGGGCACTTAACTTATACTTATCTGTAGTTGTTGATTTTGAACATGATGCTCCTAAAGACAAATTTTAAAAAGCCTTATTATCAAATGTAATCTTAGAACAGACAAAATGGGACTATTAAAAACAGGAAAGATACAAAATTTAAGTTACTGAGGGAAACAAGTTTTCTGTTGAAATTTCTCTAAGGTTTAAATTCAAAGAAGTAGAGTTGCATTTGTGAGGTAAGCCTTTTCCTTGTGGTGACAAACAATCTGAAAATCTTTTCAGGGGATTTTTGGGATTTGAATTTATAGAATTGCAGTTGGAACCTCTTGTCACAGTCTTGACATTGATAGTTTGATAATTGTCTAGAGTAGGCAGCTTGACAGATACTCCTCTTTCAACCCTTCTAGGTTGATTTCTACACGTTCCACACATTCCAGTTGGAACTCTAGAGTTCAAAAAGTCAATGTATGTTGCAAAAATGTTTTTGAAAAAACTACACCAGAAATTGGTGAATTGCACTTTTTCATACATAAAACACACACTGTTTTTCTACACTTTGTGAGATTTGGTACTATTGGGCATTTTGAAAGAGTCCAAATAAAGTTAAAATTGCAAAAAGCACTTTTTTTTGCTTTCATTTGATATTTTATTGTCAGCAACTAATAAAAAAATTTATGTTTTTACTGCTTCTTTATTTCACTATTAAATGACATGAATATGTAACACTGTAACATTAAGTACTAAGCAATAAAATGGACCTAGCTATTCAAAAAATATAGGCTTAAAAAACGTTTAAAACACTTGACTTTTAAGAGAAAGCGAATTAGTAGGAAAAGATACCTCTAGGGTTATGCAATTAAAAATGGATTTACAATAAAAGCAATCTAGTTTCATTTTGTTTATTTTAATTTGTTTTTTTTTTATCAATTTTTTTTTTTTTCTTGTAATCATCTATCAAATTTTATAAGTATTCATAAATAAGTATCATCTTTTCTTCCTTATGTCTTTAGGAAAAGAGCCAATAACATGAGAAAATTCAAAGTCATTTTTTTTCCTTGGACATAGGCAGATGATTTCAATTTTTTTATTTTTTGAAACATGGATGTATGGGCTAGCAAACCCAATTGGTTTTGAGCATGACTTTTATGTTTTGAGGCTCTCCGGACAGGTGTGTTTAGTGTGATAATATAATTATGTAGATCCTTAAGCACTTAATAAATGGAGGAGTGTAGAACTGTTTTATGTTTAAAATATCATTAAAGTGTTAAATGAAATAACATCATATCAACCTCATTGAAATTTTATTCAGATTTATAATAGGCTCCAAAAAAACTTTTTATGTTATTTGTTTATGAAGAATTCCTTACAATTACTTTGTTTTTCAACATATATCAAAATATATCAAAAGACTCTTAACCTTTTAAAGAAATTAAATTATTTTATTACCATCCCTTCAAATTTAAGATTAATAGAAATTTGTTGTGAGGAATTAAAATATAAAAAACTCAAAAATTAAGCGCATAAGAAAGCAACTATAAAAAAATTTGTTCAGATGTAAATAAATACCTTTTGCTATAATTCATTTTATTGTAAGTTTTTTTTTCTTTGGATAGTTTTAGAATAGACTCTTTTTGAGATTGATCATGCTGAGTTTGACCTCTAAATATTTTAAAAGGCCTGCAATTCCAATATTTCTTTTTTCATTGTTAAATCCAAAAATTGAATTCAACTCTTTTCATCATTGAATCCAAAAAATATCAGATAAATTTCATCTTAATCTTTTATTTCTGTTAAAAAAAAAACTTACAATATTTTTTAGTTTCAAAAAGACTAATAACTCTTTTACAAAGTACATCAGCATCAGCTTTAATAATTTCTAAACCGCCTCCAACTTATCTAGCAGATAGTTTGGAGGTTCTCTAATAATATTAGACAAAGAAATCTTGAAATTATGTTTAACAAACCATCTTCAAGAAAACAGCACCAAAAATCATTAATTATCAGGTGACCTTTTAAAAATTTTTTTAACAATGTGAATTTTTGGTGTTTTTAATTCCATCAAGCTCATATAATTCAAAAGTATCTTCATTAGGTAACTTTTCTCAATTGACAGAGGTTTGATCATTTCATGATCATCATCTACTACTTTAGCATCCTCTTCTATGTTGTTGCTGCAAGTCTTTATTTTCTACTAGATTGTTTGCTTTTTTATAAGGTTTATTAACTAATGCCAAGAAAGTTTTATAAGAAAGATGGTTGATGAGTTTTTTGAGAATCTTCCGCTTTTTTTCTTTACACTGGCTCCATCATTTACAATTCCAAAGATATGGATTTAACTCTTCAAGCTCTGTTCAAATTAATTTAAGACCATCTTTAGCCTTAATTGAACAAACAATCCTCATCATTTCAAGTCATTGAGCTGAACTGTCTGAAAAGTGAAAGTTTAGGCACTAATATCTTTGATTTCTTTTAAAAATCCATTCAACTAGAGCAATCAAAATCTATCATCATAATCCATTACCTTTGAAAAATCATAAATCATTCCAATTTCTTTTCTTTTTTTTTTTTGTATTCCAAAAAGATTGAAGTCATAGTTTAGCTTGAACTCTGAATTACTATATTTTGAACAGCCCATCCTTTTGAATATCAATACTTTATAACACCTTTTATATGAGAATAAGATCAACAGCAACAATTCCAGCAAAAACAAGTTCATGAAGATCTTTTCTTGGAAAAAGTGGTAACAGTTCAAAGTTGATTTCATCATTAAGTCTCGGTTTAGGGCTTGAATTCAAACTTAATATTGATCTTGTCAAAGAAGTATGGTGAGAAACTCAGATCAATTTTTTTTTTTTTTATCTTTTCTACTTTTTGTAAATAATGTAGTAATGCTGCTGTTGCTTGTTTTGCCTTAAAAGTTGAAGGACAATATTTTCACTTAACAATATTTCAATCCCTTGTAATTAAAACATGTTTCTAAATTTCAGATTCCTTTTTCTGTGAAGGCTCGTCACATTCACTTCCATATTTAACTTATTTTTTAAGTATTACTAAAAATATACACACAATAAAACAAGATAAACATAAGTAATATATGAGACAAAACTACTAGAAATAAAAAAAAAAGGAAAAAAACAAACAACAAATTCTTAAGATGCATAGCTATGTATACAGCAAAGTCCATTGAGGTTGGCATGGCATAACAAAGCTAATAAATCATTAAAATGTTAACCAAAAAAAAGTTAGCATTTTTATTTTTAGTGAAGCTGTGTGCAAAATTAAAAATCACTTTGGTATAACACAGTATGGAAGTATACAATTATATGGTTTTAAAATTTTATATTTGAAATGAAATTCATCAATAGCTCAAAGAAGATTTGTGTAAGCTTATGATTTGTTGTTGTTGTTGTTACTATTATTATTATCATTGTTATTACTATCATAAATATTATTAAAGTTGTTTTTTTAACTACTAACTTTTAAATTTTTATAACTAGTTCTTTGCTCAAAGAGCAAAAAAAAAAAGAACCTAAATGTCTTAACCAAGACCAATAGTAATGATAATAATGATAATTATAATAAAATTACACTTTTTTATATTACATGTTATCAGTGAAATTTCCAGTATATTTGTGTTTACAGAAAATTTAGAATACTTAAAACCAAATAAAATACTTACATTATGTTATTTTCATGATAAATTTTGAAGCAATCATTTTCAATATATTCATTAAAACTCGTTTCTTCGGCCCTACGATCTTTAAAATCTTTGCATTCATCATTTATGTACCGAAAGCAATCTTTACAACTCCATAGTTGATTTTCATCATTACTGATTTTAACTTGGATCTTTTCAACAATGTCTTCAGACCAATTATCTAACACTTCTTGAATGGTCCCAACCGTTTGGAAATCTGCATTTTCTGAAGGTAAAACAAAAACTATTAGATACGAATTACATCTTGAACAAACGTCTGCAATGACATGTCTAAGATAATACTCCTCTGGTTTCACTAAGACAATAACAACTTCTGATTCTGCTCCACACATTACCCTGCTGTCAGCTACAAGCACATTTAGTTTACTTTCTTTAATTTCATTGGTCACAGAGATCTTGCGTTCCATTCTTGGGGTGTATTTTTGTAAATGTGGTGTATAAACTACTACTTTATATTTTTTAGTAATCTTTATTGCATATGCAATCAATTTAACTTCATCCATGTTGTTACATATAACAGTAGTGCCCCTAACTTGGGAAAAACAAATCTTCTCCAATACAACTGATAAAACCTTTGCAGAGCTTTCTTCCGTCCAGATTAGGGAAGGAAGAAATATTATTTTAGGTTTTTCGCCTTCAATTGAATGCCCACTACTCCCAGATTTAGAAAAAAGAAACTGAGTTTCAATAAAATTATTTGATCCAGCAACATTTTGAGGGTTTGATACTATCTTTGCCCCTTGATCTAAATCATAGTCATGATAACCTTTTACATTTGTGGCATCATCTTCCTGTTTGATACTATCTTTCTTGTTTGATACTATCTTTGCTTCTTGATTTAAATCATAATCATGATTACCTTTAACAGTGACCGCATCTTCTTCCTGTTGAACTCTAGATGGATATTCTTGCTGTGTCATGCTTTGTGCAGTGCTAAGATTACTATCCTCTGTTTTTTGTTGTGCTGAGCTGCTTTTGTTATAAGGAATTTCCATATGTTGTGTTGAATCATGATGAGTTTCCATATTACTATGTGAGTCATTATTTTTTTCTTGACTTGATTCTATATTTGAATTCTGAAACAAAATAGTATTTGATTTTTTTAAAGTGTCTTGAGCAGAATCAATTAATGATTTAATAGATTTTGTAACTCTCATTGACTTATCAAGAGTTATACTTTTCATCCCTATCTTTTCTCCATTAAAACAAGTACTTTCTAATATCTGCTTTTCACTATCTTTATTTAAATACCGTTTCTTCGCAATACTTTTAGGTATAAAGACCACTAAAGATTCTTTTAAAAGTGAAGAAAACAGCTCCTTTAACTGATTTGCATCTTCTTCTCTAACATACTCACCAGGAAGTTCATCAAGTACAAAGCTTACTTCAGTACTGCTATTTTCACTATAGTATTGTAGTAATTTTGGGAGAAAAATATCTTTGTTTTCAGGCATTTCTTCGTTTTTACACATACGCTGCCATAACTCTAACAAGTTATCACACACAATTTCAACATTGGTATTTGAGTCATTCTTTAATCTATCAGTAAACTCTTTCATTTCACATTCAAATAAAGAAAAATGGTCACAGCAAATGTAATACAAAGTGGACTTTTTTACGGATTTTTCATAAAATCTTTTTACAATCTGTTTCCCTACCACAGATTTTCCAAAGCCAAATCCACCAGAGATGATTTTTTTAAGCTCTTTATCATTTATTGCATTCATTTGTCCAGGGTTAAGAATCAATGAGTTAATCTGCTCTGAGGTATTTGATTTGAGTGTGGGCAAGCTCTCATCACATTTAGCAATAATTAACATGGTTAACCCTATAATTTGCTTAAAAATTTCTTCATTATGCACTTCATTATTTCTATTGGAATTTTCATTTGAACAGTATTCATAAAATTTTCCGCGCCACCAACGTTCTAAAGTCTGATGTGTTTCAAGTTCATCTCGGCATATAAATAAAACATTGCACAAAGGAAACTTGGAAGAAAATTGGAAAGTTAGTTCTTGTTCTAAATCCTTTCTTTCAACTGAACAACAAGCTACTACTCCTAATATAGTTAAGGCTTTTTCTTCAATTAAAGGTTTGTTGATACTTACAAAGTATTTGACATCAGCAGAGCAGTTTTTAGACTCTTGATTGATGCAATCTGATGAAGAAGCAGCACGAACAATAAAAATCAAATTTATTTCTGAGTAAAATATTACAACTCTATTGGCTGAAGATTGCTCAATTTGTTTTTGAGGCTTAAAATTTAATAAGTTTGCATGGTGATATAGGTCATAATCAGATAATACAGCACGAATACCTCCTGTAAGCTTTTCTTTAAACAGTTCAGTAAACAACTGCGAAATGCTCATAGTGTCCATTCGTTCGTCAACTGTCAAGGGAAAAGAAATTACTTGGGTAAGATCAATAAAATTCCTTTCAAAATATTCCATTGCAAACTCTTGAATGGGTTTTTCTATTGATAATTTAGAATGAGAACTTGTTTTCTTTCTCCAGTCCAAATACTCTGGCATAGGAGAAGTTTGAACAATCCAAGGGAACTGATTGCTGAAACACGGATCAGGTATTATGATGCTCAATTGATTACATGAAATTTCATAGCTGCACCATTCTTTTAAAAAAAAATTAAAAAGTTTTAAATATTGGAGAAAAAAAAAACAAATTATTCAAAAACTTCTTAAAAAGAATATAAATATAAAAACTATATATATAAGATTGAAAGAATTTTTTAAGGTAAACAGGTAATTAAAATGTTCTAAGATTCACATTTTGAAGTTAAATATATACCATTAATCAAAACCTCAAAACAATTTGATCGCTGGCTTTTTGCTTTTGAGTCTTCAAATGAAAATTGAAATTCAACTGTACCATAATCTTTAAAGTTTTCAACTTTGACAAACAAGCCTTTCTCTTTCTGTTTGGTAATATAATAAGAATCTGGTTTGGGTTTATTTTTCTCTTTGAGTTTAACTTCCCATTGGAATTTGGTTTCTTTAAGTTTATACTCAACTTTTGTGAGTTGCTCATTCTCTGTCAGTAAATCCAACTTGAATGCACAGCCATTTGGAAATATTCCTACAATTCTTAATGAAACAAATTTTTAACAGTAACTTTAAATCATTTGTAATGTTTTTTTTAAATTCTCTTTTATTTCAAAAAATGAAAGAAAAGGGAAGAGCTATGTAGTAGATTAGGCACAGCATCTAAGAGTTAGGATTCACAGCACCAAAAAAGTTGATGAAAAAATATGTCTTACAGATTACTGTTTATGTCTGGACTCTTTGGTGATTCTAAAAATTTTAAAATTTCATTAAAAAACATTTGAACTGACTTTGGTGTTAAGCCAACTTATTTAGAAAATTGGCAAATAAAATGTAACATTTTTTTAAGTTTATTTGAATGAATTACTTTTGCTTAAAATCTTCAGTATTCAATATTATAAAAGAAATTAGTATAAAAAATCATTAAAGTATTCTTGTCAGGTGAATGAATTAAAAACCAAATATCAGCACAAAGATAACAAAGAGAAGGAGAAGTAGGAGGGAGAGGCTAGATGTTAGGGGAAGAAGAAATTGCTGCTTCAATAAGTGTTATTTTAGTAAATATTTTTTGAAAGAATTTACATGAATGAAAGATATTTAGTATGAGACATGATTTTTTTTTAAAAAAAAAGTTTTTAGCTTTCTTCTGTTATATACTAACCCTCATAATATCTAAAAACTAGAGGAAATATCAAAACATATCAGCTCTACCATAATTACTAAGAACTTTTGGAACTACTAATTATCTTCCTAGGTAGAATTTCACAGTATGGTGGTCATTTCACAGCAATTATGAAATTTGCACTGAGCATACTGGATGCCCTCAATCATTTTCTCATTCAAAAAAGTGGATATTTAGGTCACAAACTAAAAGATGGTCAAGAAAATGGTATCTTTTAGTTTCTTTTGTTTATCTGTGGTTATTGCACATCTATGCTAAAAGTATATTGTCTTTTTGTGTAGTCATTGTGCAACATGTGCAAAATGAAAACTACCAATGGAGGCTTCTCTGTTGTAAATAATGGTATTTTTATCATATAGTGTTCATACAAGTAAAGTAGTTAGTATTCATGTGAAACTATAAATGTTGTTTTTCTAAATAAATATTAGCCAGAAATATATTAATATGCGTAAACAAGTCAAAGTACAAAAATTGATTATTACAAATAGAGAAGATGAAAAGGACCTTAGAAGAAATCAAGAAAAATTTTTTCTATTCAGGATAGTTCCTCCAATGTAGGAAACTTAATCAAAATAGATTCTCATATGTCTGGTGCTAAAACATAAAAAATTTAGTCAAAATAGATTCTAAGATGTCTATTGCTAGTTACATTAACATTTCTGGTGAAAATCTTAATGGCAGTGCTACTTAAAACATTTTGGAGTTATATTTTTCAACAAAGATAATGACCCAAAACATATCACCTATAACGTCTCAGAACTTTGAGACAAATTCAGTTAATAATGGCTTAGCTTTTACTATTGCCAAATCTAAGCCCCATCAAGTACCCGTGGCCAATACTTAATAGTAAAATACCATAAAAATGTATAATCTACTTTGGATCTCATATTATTCTTATTATAATATCTTTGTGTGGAAATTTCAATTTTATTAGAAACCCTTCTTATTTTTTCAATAAATGATAAAAGAAAGAAAATGTTGAGCTGATTTTAAAACTCTTAAATATTTAACTCTTATAAGTTTCATACATACATAAATATAAATATTTCTATAAATATACATACACGGATGTATGTATGCATACATGCATGCATGTATGTATGTATGTATGTATGTATGTATGTATGTATGTATGTATGTATGTATGTATGTATGTATGTATGTATGTATGTATGTATGTATGTATGTATGTATGTATGTATGTACAAAAGAGTGAAAAAGTAACTGGAAAAGCACATAACTTGAGAAAACTTTTGAATGAAAAGTCAAACTTCATTCAAAATTTCACTGGAATGTCAAAAAATTGATTACAATTCTAAAAACAAATGAATTTTTACTATATCTAAACAATCTAATCTTTAAAGTTCATTTTATAGAAATATGCACATCCAAAAGTATCCGGGCAGAAAAAATATTTGAAGTAGATTTTTTTTTAAACATTTTTTTTGGTTTTGAAAAGGTCTTTCACAAGGGTTGAAATGTGCTTTGGGTCATTGTATTTCTGAAATATCCATCCTCGAGACATTTTGTCATTAGCATGTGGTTGCATAACATCCTTAATGATATCTTTGTACAGATTTTTGTCCATTATGCCATTAATCAAATGGATAGGACTGACACAATCTCTATTGAAGCAACCCCAGACCATAACATTTCCACCTGCGTGCTTTACTGTTGGTAGCTGGTATTTAGGATTGTTTCTATGGCCTTTTGGTCAATAAATATATCTAATACCATCAGATCCAAATAATATAAACTTAGATTCATCACTAAAAAGTACTTTCGACCATCTTGACCAATTCAAATGTTCATTTGCAAATCTCAAGTGTACTTTTTGATTCTTTATAGAAATAAAAGGTTTCTTTGCCGGATGTCTTCTAAATAGATTTGCAGACCTCAAATGACACTTGGTTATGTCAACACTAGATTTTACATTATAAAACTCTTTCATTTCAGCATTTAACAAGACACCATTTTTGCGTGGATCATTTTTTACAGCACAAATTAAAATTTTGTCTTTCAGATGTAATTCGAGGCCTTCCTAACTTTAGGGAGATTCTATTGTTATTTCTTTCCTTATATCTTTTATATATATCCACTACAATTGATTTTCCTATATCAAAATGATCCGCTGTCACCTGTAGTTCTGTTTTGTTCAATTGCATGCAATACTGCTTCTTTGACAGCTAAACTTGTATGTTTTTGCTTTGTTATTTTAAAAATTGTGACACTATGTAACATTTTAGATTTTCACAAAATCTCCCTAAAAATCATAAATGTGACTTAACTAGTCATTGTAATAAAACGTCAGTAAGGATATATAGTCTTTGTAAAAAGAGCAGCTGTTCTTATAACAAGTATAGAGCAAGAAGAAGTTTTTCAGTTTTGTTAAGGAAGTATGATATTATGGATGATTGGATTGTGAAATGAAGGCAGATTACCTCTGGAATTGAAAACAAGATTATTTTGAATACAAGAAATAATTTTCAAACTGTGCTAGAATCCTTGCTGACTAATGGTTTACATTCCAATAAATAAGATGAGTAATAATGGAAAGTTATGTTGTAATACTTTGACTTTAATAGGTTGCTCTAATAAAAAAGGTGGGTTAGAATGGCTCAGTGAGGATAAAAGTGTCTATTTAAAGAGAAAGATGTTGCATTATTTTTAATGAGGTTGAAACTAATTTGAAGGTATTTTCTGATTTTTAAAAACCCTAAAGTACTTATGTAAAAAAAAATTTTTTACAGATTATGAAGGCTTTCAAATTTAGCACCTTTAAATTATTTTCAAAATTTGTATATGTAAATGAATATTTGTATATGCAAATTCTCAAAATAATTTAAAGGTGCTAAATTTAAGAAGACTTTTTGTTTATTTTCAGAAAAAAAAATTGATAGAAAAAGAAGAATTGAACTGATTAAGTAACAATAACATGATTTTGAGCCTCGAATCCTCAAATAAGAAAAACTACATCATTTCAAGCAATTAGTTACAACAGATCAAAGTAACCTGATAAACACCAACAGTTCAATTTAATGATTTGCAAAAACCTCAATGACATAGCAGTACATTTACAAATACCCTGCACCCAATGAAGTACTAAAGGTTGCTAATTTTGCAGTTGTAAAATGATATAACTTGATTAGCATATAATATTACCATTCTGTGGTTAATTGTTTCAACCCTATTGAAATTGTGAAATCAATATGTGTTATTTCAAATGATTTGTTTTTTATCCTAGCAATAAACTTTGTTTGACAAACACTAACTTACAAATTGCAAAGTTCAATTGCTTATCTCATGGCAAAAATAAAGAAATAAAGCACTTATTGTTACTATATAAACAACTTTTTTGCTGACTGTATTCAACTGTTTTGTTAGTTATAGTAAAAATATCAGCAACAGTAAGTTAACAAATCAAATTTTGACAGAATGTCTCTGAAAAGATTGCAAAGATATAAAACTTGTTTTTGTTAAAAATGAAATTAAAACCTTTTTTAAAAGGTTTAATGAACAGAATTTGATTTTAACAATAAAAGCTTAAAACCAATTTGTGCATAAAATATTTGCAGCAAAAAAAGCACTGCTACTCCCTTTTATGTCCATTTACATTAGCTAGCATACTTGGCTTCTGATTTTACTAAATTTGGCAAATAGAATTTATCTTATATACAGTGATCACAGAAAAAGCATTTCTGTAATCACTGTATATAACATTTTCTTCATAAGAGTTAAAATAGCTTCTTCTTTTGTTAGAGAAATAAAAAAATGTTAATTTCTATTTATTAGCTGTAAATCATAAGAAAAAAAATTATTTTTAACTGAAGTATAACTACAATTACTGAAAGGTTTACAAAATACCATGAAAAGTTGTGATCATAGAAATAACACATCAAACAAAAAATAGCGCTGTTTAAAAGTCTATATCGAAATATTAAAACTAACAAATATTTTGTTAAGTACACTTTATTCTTTATAAATGCAGCACTTCTCAAAATGAAATGCTGCATTTATAAAGAATAAAGTGTACTTAACAAAAAGCCTTTGACATTGTTTGACAGCAGTGTTTCAGACTTTTTGAATTTTCCTCCAAACTACACTTAACCATAAAATTAATGCACCACTTATACATTTCAATTCATTTTAATGACTTGAGGGTGAAAGAAAAAAACTAAAACTAAAAATATGGTTCGTTTAAAAAAATAAAGAAAAATGATTATTATTGTTATGCACACTAATACAACTTAAATTGAACATTTTTGACTTATCAATAACTAGTGTTACCACCTCTTGATGTTATTATAACCTGACAGCGCTGTGGCATACTTTCAATTAGAGATCTAATCATTTCTTGAGGGATATCTTCCCACACGCAGATAAGACTTTGTCGCAGCTCATCTAGGCTGTTAGGTAGTGGATGTTGGCTTCTAACACAGTGTCCCATTATGTCCCAAAAATGCTCCATATGGTTCATATCTGGACTGCAAGCTGGACACTCCAAAACTTAAATATTAACAATAAGTATTCAGTAACAATATATGCTGTATGTGGTCTACCATTATCCTGCATAAGAAGGAATCCATCTCAAATGTACCGTGCAAAAGGTACCAAAAAAGGTTCTAAAAAGTCTGCTATGTATTGTTGAGAAGTCAGACATCCACCATCAACAATAAAAAACCCTGTGCGAACTGTTAAAGATACTCCACCCCATACCATCAATTAGCTGCCTCCACATACAGTGGTTTCTCAAATGTTACAAGCAAAATATCTTTCATTTGGTCTTCTGTACACTCTTGGGTGGCAATCAGAACTTACAAAGCAAAACCTTGACTCAACTGTAAATAAGACCTGTGCCCAATCATGGATTTCCCAATTCATATGCCTTCTTGCAAAAGTCAGTCTGTTTCTTCAGTGGTCTACAGATAATCTGGGACCAGTAGCTGCTGCTTAGGGTTAAAAATTTAAAGCACAAAGTCTTCTTCTTTGGTATCTTGACTAACAGTAGTTCCATGAACATTAGTAAGTTGTATTTGAAGACTATGTGCAGTAGTGAATGGTTCTCTCAGTGTTCGAAGCATTAAAAATCAGTCCTCCACAGCATTGGTAGCTCATGGACTGCTTTGGCCAAGTTAACTAGCATGATCATTGGTTTCTACAAACCTTTCTATAACCCAACCAACTGTTATATGAGACACTCCAAATCTTCTAACAAGTTCACAATTTGTTAATCCTTCATTGGACAAAGTAACAATTGCAACACATTGATCACAACTTAAATTTTGTTTGGAACACTGAATTGCAAACAGATGTGTTGCTCAAATGACAGACATCTTTTCTACTTTTAAAACAATTTAAAACCAATACATACTTTTCTTTTAGAAGTGAGGTACCATCAATTTTGACCACCAGACCAATGCCATGCCAGAACAAACAATCGGTTATTTTTTTGCTTCATAGGTCTCCTTCAATTTTAGTTTTTATTTTATGAGAAGTTAAAAGAAGATTTTTTTAGATATCCTATCTACTAGCATTTGCTATTTCATCGAGCACATTCACATTACAAAATTTGACAAAAAATTTTTAAAGTTTTTGTCAAATTGTTGTATGTACATCCTTACAATAATGTAAGCTCCAACTTGTAAGTTATCATAAGAAATGCCATCAAAATAAAAAACAGAAAAATGCTATAAAATGCAATTAAAAGTAAATATTACGTGGTTTGCTATTTCTATGATCACTACTGTAACTAATAGTTTCTACTTATAACCAAACGTTTTATCTAAAATTTATTTTACAAACACTAATAAATCTTAGTTAAACTTTTTTTAAGCAAAAAACACTTTTAAATTGATATTTTAACATAATTTACTATGATAGCAACCTTTTAATTCAATTTCAATTTTAACTAAAAACCTTTTATTAAATTTCAAAAAAGTTAATACTTTTTTGGATGCACAAATAGCAATTTTTCCTGCTAAAGGAAAACAAGCCAATAATTTATGAAACATTTTTAATGCAGCTTCTATATATAAATAATTGCTAAAAGATTTTGGTGAATAAACAGTTGAAGTCTTACTTTCTTTTACTATGTTTATCAAATCATGCCTTCCTGCTTTTTCCAATTCTTTCAATAAAACATCAAGTGTTGGAGACTTATGATGTTTTTTCCACAAGCATAACATTCTGTATGCTTTCTCTATCAAAGAGACTTTTTTATTGTCAATTTCATCCAGCTCAGCATCTTTAATAAATAATATACGTCCCAACATCATCCAGTCTTTTCCAATCTCTTCACATAATGATATAAATACTGAATTTAAAATGTCATAATTTGCAGGTTCGTGTTTTGACGTGGCTTTTCCTAAAAGAGAAACAGTAAAAGAAAGTACCTTAAGAACAAAAACATAAAACTCAAAGCTATTAATTAACTTGTTCTAACTTTATAAATGTAGCACCTTAATGAAAGTAAAAAGTTCAGATTTAAAGGCATGTTAAGTATACTTAAAACTGCATGCAAAAAATTTTGCATAATTTCATTTGAGTTCAAATAAGTAATAAATAAGGAAATCAAATTCTTTGATTTACTTTTATTTACCATATACAAATATTTAAATCATTAATTAAAGAAGTTAGAGTTTAAATCTGTAAAAATTTTATAAAATTTAAAAAATTCTAGAAAAACGTAAATAAAAATAACAACAATTTAATATACAAAACCAAATTTTCCCAATTCAACATGCAGAGCTTCTTTTTGGCAAACACTAACATTATTATGGTGATATATCAGCTCAAAGACTTTGTTCTGGCATAGAAATCTTAATAACCACTGCTTTTTTTCATCAAACTCAATAGTAACATTCTTCAAAGTTTTTAACAATGTTCAATAAAAACTTTGTCATGAATGTTTCATGTTTATATATTACTTAACACTTGAAAAGATATGTATTTAAAGCAGAAGATTTTGTAGCAAAAAAAAAGCAAAATTTTACATTTTAAATTTTATATTTTAACTTCCCAAAAAAAAAAACTCAGGCTTAAAACAAAAAAGGTAGTGCAAAAGCTGTTAATGTTAAAAGTGCATTCTTTACACATGGAGTTAATTTTTAGTGCTTGGTGACATAGAGACAGTAAAACACTCATAAATACAGAAAAAAAAAAGAAAAATTTGCAGTTGGTAAACATTAAAACACTCTATAAGTAAAATTTCTCTTAAAGTGAAGAAAACTTTAACTTATGCAGCCTCTTTTTTTTTTTTTTTTTGTTTTGTTATAAAAGGAAATACATTAATATTGTAAATTTGTTCAAAATAATTTTTAAGGGAAGATTACAGTCCAATAGCATTAAATTCTAGTCTTAATATTTTAGTCAGAACACAGAGAAAACTTCATTCATGTGTTAAACTTAAGTAATAGTTAAAATTGTTTGAAAACTGAAACTTGTAAATTAATTAAACAATCTTGATAAATTTTCACTAAATATAGAAGTCCTTTTAATAGATTTCATCATTTTAAGTTCACTAACTTTAGGAAAGAAATATTTAAGAAGTGAATAACTTTATGATCAAAAATAATGTAAAAATAATGTTTAAAAATACCATGAACAGTTTTGAAGGATTTAATCTTTACCATAAGTTTCCTTATCCTTAAGCCTTATGTTTTTTTTTTGTTTTTTTAAAAGAATAACAAATTACAATTTAATTATCATAACAATCATAATAATCAGAAGTCTTCATGTCAGCTAAAGGTTTACATTGCTAATTACAACCACATTCTACATGGTTTCAATGTTCAGATTAAATTTAAGCATTCTCATGATGATTAACAAAAGTTTTGCAATTCATGCAAATTTTTTTTGTCAGCAGTAACAGTGAGAGTAAGGTTTTTGACTGACAACGCCCATTCTTTAAGAAAAAAATAAGATCACCATTTCAAAAAAAATTTAAAAGTAGAGTGTCTCAGTTGGTATCATGAGATGAACTACTTCATTGGTTTATCAACTTCTATAAAGTTCAATCCATTTACAAGTACTGTAAATGTAAAAGTTGTAAATTATATAAAAGAGCTGAGAATAATTTCTTCACAGTCAGTTTAAGAAATATTTTACTTAAAAATGTTGCTTTTAAAATGTCATCAATTGCAGATTGGTGTTTTAACAGTTTATCCTAAAAGAGTGGTTCTTAACCGGTGCTCCGCAGAGCAATGGTGCTCTGCAAGGTAGTTTCAAGTGCTCCGCAAAATTATGAAACTCAAAATTTAATGTTCACCCATTACATTACACTGTAATAATTACAATTGAGGGTAGCTATTTCTAAAATTAGGTCTAATATTACTGAAATTTGTAAAAACCGTCAAGCTCAGGTTTCACATTAAATCTTTTTATTTTCTGAATTAAATTTTGCTCTATAATTCTTTTTTACTAATTAAATTTATGTTTATTAACAACTTGTTTTTCATGCTATCATTTTAAACTGTTATGTTATAATCTTTTATTTTCAATAAAAGTCGTATATATGTGTACTTGTTTTTTTTTTTTTTACTCCTTGATGTCAGTGCTCTTCAAATTTTTGTCAAGATCAAAAGTGCTCCTAGACTTTAAAATGGTTAAGAACCACTGTCCTAAAAAAAGAATACTAGCAATAATAGAAATTTCATGATGAACAGAAAATTTAAATTCAAAGTAACTGATACTGTTGTTCAACAATGCACATTATAAATACAACACTTTAATGAAAAGAAAAGCTCAGATTTAAATACAAATTTGAGAATACTCAACAATGTGTGCAAAGAAAGTTCCTGAACTTCATTTGTGTTTTATGTGAACTCTTTGATTTATGTTTATTTACCATATACATGTAATTAAAATGCTAATTTACAAAGTTAGTGTTTAAACTTGTAAAAATTTTAAAAATTTTAAAAAATTCCCGCAAAAGTTAAAATGTAACAGCAATTTAATATATAAAACAGAATTTTCTCAATTCAACATGCAGAACTTTTTTTTGAAAAGAACTAACCTTACTATGGTTATATATTAGCTCAAACATTTTGTCCTGGTTTCTCAGCCGTAATATCACTGCTTTTTTGCATGATAAACTATTTACAATATTTACTTTCTTTAAATTAACTTTCTAATAAAATTTCAAAAAAAAATTTTTCATGATTGTTTCATGTTTATATATTTTTTTATACTTCAGAAGATATGTATTTAAAACAAAAGCAGAAGAAAAAAAAAATCAAAGGTTGCAGGAGAAAAAAAATTAGCATTTTTAAAGCTCCCTTTTATTTTCCCATTTACTACCACTCTCGCATCCCCACATCTTTCTTACTTTACTAATCTTTAATACTATCCCACTTGTTATCCTCATTATATCACTTTGTCTTGGTTGCTTGATTAATAACAAATAGGTATTAGTTCAAACAAGAAAAAGATTTTAAAAAAAATAGGCACAGCTGATGTGAAACTAGCAGTTTTAGTATATTAACTAAATTTAGCACATTAAATGCACAGCAGTTTGTATGCTTTATTTAAAAAATTGTCAATATGTTAAAATAACCAGTTTATAATATTTGTTTTGTGTAATCAGTTAATAATTAATGCACTTTACATATGAAAAAAACTTTAAGTGTTCCATTACATAAAGATAGTGCAACATTCATAAAAACAGAAAAATAATTTCAGAAATATTTGCATTTGCTAAACATTGAAAGCGCTCTGTAAGTTAAGTTTCTCTTCACCTGAAGAAAAATTTATGCACCCTCTTCGTTTGTAGTGTTATGTCAAAAAAAAACCATTCAAATCCACTTTTTAGAGAAAATTACACTCCAATAACTAACATTTCAGTCAGAACACAGAGAAAACTTCATGAGTTAAACTTGTAAATAAATTAAACAATTTTGATAAACTTTTATTAAATGCATTTCATCATTTAAAGTTAAGTAAAAACCTTAGGAAAACAACGTTTAAGAAATCAATTACTGAAAATTGTGATAAAAAATTATTGTAAATAATAATAATTTGACCATGGACAGTTTAGGAGGAGTAAGTTTCAATGGAAGGTTTTCTTGTCCTTAACACTTTTCTTTCTTTTTAAAAGCATAACAAATTATAACTGAATCGTTATAATGTTTAATCATAAAAATTGTAAAAATCAGAAAGTTTATTGAATATTCTGTAATTTAATACAACCTCTCTACTATTTACATTAAATGAAACTATACTACATTTATGAATACACAATGTCCAACTTTCACATAAATGCAGATACATGCATAAAATAAACAAGTATATATATACATATTACACATGTGTATGCATATATAAAAATACATGTATATATATACATATATATATATATACATATATATATATATATGTATATATATATATATATACAAAATACATGTATATATATACATATATATATATATATACATATATATATATATGTATATATGTATATATATATATATATATATATATATATATATATATATATATATATATATATATATATATATATATATATATATATATATATACATATATATGGAGAGAGAGAGACAAACACACTCATAAAAACAAACAAAGTATTTAGTGTAAAAACATTTAATAAAATTGGACATCTCATGTTGCTTGTATTTTCAACAATGTGACTTGGTCTATCATTTATAGATGGTTCTGAATATTGACTGTGCTCTCTTATTAAAATACATCTGTTCATTTTATACGTAAGTATCGTAAAAAAAGTAAATACTAATGTAAGAAAAATTATTAATATTTGTTAAAAATAAAAGATGGTTAAAACTGAAAACCTAAACAAAGTGTTAGAATTATTTTGTCATAAAAACTAAAACTTTTTTTAACAATAAAAAAAATTCTTAAGAATTTCTCTTACCTTCATGATTCAAAGAACATGCTGGTGACATGTAGCATGTTGTTGCTTTCTTGGATGTCAACAATGCTTTCTTCTCATCATCTGCTTTGTTCTCGCCATTTCCTTTAGGACAACATGTGTTACCCATGGAATCTAGTGTGCCAAAATCAAAAATGTTTTACAAAATATTATACTTTAGTATATATTTTTTTAAACAGCTATAATAGGTATTACTTTAGTAAACAAAATGAATGATTTTATAATTATTTGAGGCACTCAAATTTTATAAGATTCCTGTTTGAAAAAACAAATTGTACAGGCTATAAAAAAGAGGTTTGACTGAAAAGAGATATTACTAAGTCACAAGTCTTCAAAGCAGAAGCTCCTTAACAATTACATAAATAATGTTCAACTTAAGTTGTTTAAATTATATTTATATGAAAGATTGACTAACACAACAAAGTCTGCAATAAACTTGTAATAAAAAGGTGGCAAGTAGAAGGGGGAATGAAGTTAAATGTAACAGATAATATCTTTTGGTGATATTAAAACAAAAATTTTGTTATAACTTTCTATAAATGAATGTTATGTAAACAAGTATTTGTATTAGATAGCTACTATACTATACTGACAGCTATTTGCTACTTAATGTAATAAAACAAGCAGAGAGTGTTTCTTTGAGGAAAATTCAATGAATAAAAAACAAATTTTCTTTTTAACACAGCATTAAAAATCATCAATCATGTAATTTAGAAATGACATGTACACAAAAAATGGTTTTCATGAAAAACTCTCTCAATTCAAATGCTGTTTCTACTCAAATATTTTTATCATTAAATTACCTGCATACATTTATGATCTATGATTTGAAAAATTTGAATATACAATAGTTTTGTTTCTTGTAATTTGTCATGTGGAATAGACAAATCAAGACTTTCCTCTAAATTAAAGAGAAGAAATTCAGTAGCAAATCAAAATACCTAAGGAGACTAACACTTTAATGATTTTTAGCAATTAGTGATTCACTTTAATTTAGGCAAGTGAATCACTTGTGAAAGTGATCGCTTCTAAATGTGTTATTACAATTACATTAAAATCCCTAACAAACTCTATCTTTATTACATAAATCCCTTTTCAATTCCTAAAAATAACTCATCCCTAAAATAAAAACTGCTAAGCATATGCTTTTGATTTTTCCATTAACAATAAAACACAAGTTTCTTTAAGTTTTTTAATACAATTGAAATTTTTCAAGTTTGTTAAAGCAGAACTCATTAATAGTTTAAAACAGTAAAATAATGTGGTGTGGCAAGTTTACATTCATAAATCTTTTTTTTTTTCAAAAAAATATTTTTAATGGATTTTATCAAATAGCACTTGTGTGTTGAAACAAAATAATATAAAGTATGTGAAGAATCACAAATTTATTTCAGGAATCTTGCAATTCTTTATGCCTAAACATGTATAATAGTTTCAATTTTTTCAATCAAAATAATATTTTGATTGAACAAACTTTGAAATCCATATTTATTCAATCAAAAAAAAAAAAAAAAAGATACAGAAGTTTGCACTTTATTCATTACTATTCAGCCAGCCATTATCCAGCAATGACAGAGTGAAAAAGGATGACAGTGAAGAAGGTTTGAATTTGAAAACTTTGTTGATCTTTAAACTGAAAAAAATTTCTAACAGGAAATATTACAAATCTTTTTTAAAAAAAGCATCAGTTTAATTGCATTTTTAGATTTCTCTACTAATTTGTTCTGAAGAATTAATGAGTATGCTTATTTCTATCCTTAACATAACAAAGTTTTTATTTCATTTGAAAAAGCTTTTTAAGCATGAACTTAGTTTTTGTTTTAAAAGCATAAAGCAACTTTATGAAATTTTCTGTAAATATTATAAACTTATATAAATATTTAATGTTGAGTTTTATAAATATTTTATGAGCCTTTAATATTTTATAAATTTTATGAATATTTTATGAGTTTTTTAAAATTTTATGACTTTCATAAGTACTTTATGATGACTTTTATAAATACTTTTTTAAATTGTTGTCAGGAACTGCCTTCTGAATGAACTTAAAGTTGTGATGTTTTCTGGTTTGTATATCAGTAAATCAGTTTTAAGTTATTCAAGTTTAAATGACAAATTGGTTTGGTGAATCTTTTTCCTTCTAAATGTTCAAATTTTTAAAAAGGTTAAATGTGCAGCGAGTAATAATATTCGTTAGATAATCAGAAAAAAATTAATTAAAAAAAAACAAGTTTAATAAAGTGAAGCCGATTTGGAAAAACCTTTTTCAATTCAGTCAACATCTAGTCAGCAAAAAACGAAATTTGTTAAAACTAGATCCCTACCTAATCGACAATTTATCTTTCTCAAGTGAAGGAACGAAAAGAGCGTGAAGTCTGATACAGCTCAAACAAAATCATCTATTCATATTTTGAATACTCCCTAAATGTGGTCATGTGATATTAAAGTGACAGACTGTATGGCGCACACTCAATAACTTTCAGCTAAACTGCGATTTAATTATGTCTGCCTCTAAAAGTGTGAAATCGAAAGCCTTTTCCCTCCTTAGATTTTCTCAAATAATTTCACAACTAGACCTCTTCCGAAAAATTGTAAGTTGGGAATATTTTCTGTTATAAGCAAGATTCATATTTCATAAAAAAAACTTTGAAATAGTAGATTTAAATGGGGGTTAGGCGCCAGTGACGGAAAAGGTCCAATAGCTTTGAGCCTCTATTTTACATCTATTAACATCAATTGCTAATTTAGTTAGTACATGTTGACCACAGTGTCCATACATGTGAAAGTATAAAGGCTAGGAAAAAATTATAAATACAAAATTCAAACTTCTCACTAACATCAACCATTTTGGTAAGACGGTAGTTTTCAACAGTTATATATATATATATATATATATATATATATATATATATATATATATATATATATATATATATATATATATATATATATATATATATATATATATATATATATATATATATATATATCAGGCGCGGATTTAGAGGGGGGCACAGCCGGCTCGTGCCCCCCCCCCCCCCTAAAATTTGATCAATTTTTTAATTTATAATTATGTCGATCCATTCTCAGGTCAGATAACGACATTCACTCTATAAAACTAACAGCGTATTCAGGGTTCAGGCTACTTATCGTTCTATAATAGAATATATACGTTGGCGTTATGACTTACGGCCATTAGCCAAATTCATATAACGTGGTTTGTAGGGAAAAAAATAAAAATGGTAGCAGTTGGAGACGCTGCAGGTCAAACTGTGAGAGGGTTGAAACAATGAATAATAAGATCAACATCACCAAGATAATGTTTATTATGTTTATATCCCAACATCACCAAGATAATGTTTATTTTACTCCTCTCATCTGTTACTTCATCTGGTGTTGAAAGAGCTAACTCCACATTAAGATTCATAAAAAATAATATGAGAAGTACCATGGGTGAAGACAGATTTAATGCTCTGATACTCCTTTACGTACACAAAGATATACCACTCCCTATAGATGCAGTTATAGATATGTATGCTGGCCAATATCCAAGAAGAATGCTGTTCATCAATCCCTTAAGTTAAATTTAAGAACGTGATGAAAGTAGATTAAGACGAATATTCCAGCGTTTTGACTTTCTGTAATAAAAAAAAATATGTAATAATATGTAATATGTACTCTTGCGTTGTCTATCACAGTATGTAGTCTATTACAGTAAGTTAAGAAGTTGTTGGAAGTAGAATATTGCGTCTTGACTTTCTGTAATATCAAAAAACATACTCTTGCTTTGTACTTGGAAATTGCAACAATACATGTAAAAGTGTATTCAATATATAAATGTTGAGAATTGAAAGTGTTTTTGCTATTCATTCTTGGAAAAAAAACAATGATTTTGCAAATGTTATATTAACAAAACTAGTTAGAAAAGGGTACTGGAAACTGTCCATTTTGGGTTGTCATTTCATTAAAAATCATTGGCGGCTGATTATAGACCCCAGAAGGGGAGGGGGATACCCCCTCCCCTTAAACCCCACCCCATTTGTGCCCCCCCCTATCTTTACAACCTGTATCCGCCCCTGTATATATATATATCGATCACTATAGTTTCAGTGGTGTGGTTTTCATAAGTTTTACATTCAGATAAGCAGTGGGCGCCGCACAGTGGGCGGAATTTCAAAAAACCTGGCCAAAAGTCAAAAAATGATTATAATTAATGGAAAATTTCTGTAAAGCATTTTTTTGAATCCCCAACTTTGAATTTGACATAAGTGTACCAAAATTCAATAATGGTAGATCCAAAATGGCGGTGTTTTAAAAGCATTAATCATTAGAAATGCCTTTGGGCTTTCGTATTTAACCAATTAGTTCTAATTCGACATTTAAGTTCAATAGACTAATGTATTATTTACATTACATATATAAACATTATATATAATACCGATATATAATGTATTATGACTGTATTATTATGCCGCAATGTTAAAAAAAATAAATTGAAATATTCATTATTTATTCTACTTATTTATTTGTTCAAGGAAAACAAGGAAAACTTTTATTTGCATCATTTATCATAATTGTTTCATTTATATTACTTTAAAATAAATCACCACTGTCATCTGAATCATTTATTGTTGAAATATTGTTGATAAACTCAATCACAGACGAATGAGTTTCAGAGTTTTCGTTAATCTCCGGAGGTAATAACATTTGTAAAGCTTGAGAAGACAAAGATCTGCTAACTTTTGCATGAGATTTTAAAAGTGAAGATATTGCAGGATCTGACGAAACCAGAAGTCTGCAAAAAACGTCATGCATTGTATTTTTTCTGGAATTTTTCCTGGAGAAATCTTCGCGATATTTTTTTAAGTCTTTGTTTCTCGATTCCTGTGCATCCTCAGATAGTTGTCCTATGGGTAGTATTGCTGTTTTTGTTATTAAGGCTCCATGAATAAGTACTTTGTGTACTGTTGTAGGCATGTTGTACCAAGGATACTTTTCAACAAAAAGTAGTGCAGTTTCGGTAGAATAGTTATCGAGTTTGTCTGCGTCTATTGGAAAGCCACTAGATAATACCTGTAAAATTACATGAAACCATGGCGATACTTATTACAGGCCTTCCCGTCGCGAATCCGTATTTTTAACTGGGGGCGGACAATCTTACGGAAAATATAAAAAATGGCTGAAAAAATATGCGAGCTACATTATTTTCAGTTAATTTATTAAATTTAAAAGGAACTGTTCCAATGCACAAAGTGTCTAATGCAGTTTTATTAAATGTCATAAAATTTTAATAAAACAAGAAGTAATGAAAAACAACATTTTTCAGAATAATGAATGAGTTTTATTTAAAAACGAAATCACAAAAGAAAAATAAACAACCTTTAAAATAATGCAAAAAAAGCTATTAAAATAATCATCAAATATTAGAAATTGTTATGAAAAATGTACATAGCAATACTTTTTAATGTTTTACAGATAATTTTAAAACCTTTAATGCAGGTTCTTTAGAGGATTTAGGTGAAATAAACAAACAATAATTTTTAAGAAATATGTTTGACAATATAACACCATGTTTCTTTAGCATGTTTAAGTTATAAATAGGGCTTTGTTTATGCAGTTTCAAAATAATAAAATCACAATAAAGATTTTTTTTTTTTTGACTTTTGGCCAGCTTTTTTGAAAATTAGCCCACTGTGCGCCGTCATAAATGTGTGAAAAGAAAGGTTGACTCTCAAGTTGACTCTAAGTGAGCGCTGGTGACATTATAACGTAGGTCACAAAACTTATAAATATCTTATAAATAAATTTATTGGTACCACTGGCCTCGTGAATGGAGTACATTTTCGGTCGCAAACAAACAAACTCAGCAATAAGTTGATTGTTTCATTCATCTTTGAATTTACCAACTTTGTTTTCTGTATTGTAATAGGGGCGATCGGTCTGTTTGTCAATTATTGCTGAAAGCTTAAAATCTACTCTCTTTTTTTTTTTAACAAAATGTCAAAGAAATGGAAACATAAGAATCCTATAATTTTATTATTGAGAAAGAATTTGTGTCAATCAGCCTCAATTTTGACTCAGGATTTTCTTTGAACTAAAAATATCTTTAAAATCTAAAATCTGCTCAGCGTACCTTGAAGATTCGGAGTAAATATCAAGTGTCGCTTCTCAAAAGGATTGCTGAGACAAATGGATGGCTAAGACAAATGGATTGCTGAGACATGTTTAGAAAGTTAATTTTCATTCTCAATTATTTGTATTTGATGTGAATAGAGTTTTTTTTTCAATATATAAAAATTTGAATGAGAATTTGAAAATCAATCAACTCAATAATAAATAATGCATTAAACTCAACTCTTTATTATAATAATGAAACATTTTTACTTTTTTACTCTTTTTGATTATTGTTATTATATTTTAAAAAGTCAAAGACTAATGCTTCATACTAAAAAAATGAAATTAAGAAAATATCACTAAACCATGCTTAACAACTGGAATTGATGTGCAACTCTTAAAAAAAAGGTTATTTTCATAGCCACCAAATGTTAAATTTTCATATCCACCAAATGTTAAAAAATTTTCATATCCACCAAATGTTAAAAAAAACCTATTTTAGCATCAGAATCTTCATTCAACAGCTGAAAGAAATGGAATTGAACTCCTGGAAATTTTGCTTTACTATTTAGAATCAAAATAGTAATTTTTATATTTGAAATAAAAAAAGGAAATAAGATAAGTAGGAGACCAAACCAAAACCTCTACAAAAAGATAAACTTTTTGATTTTTTTGATAAACTAAAGTTTTTACATTGAAATTACATAAATGTGAACACAAAACTAAAATATTTAAAGATTTTTGTAAAAATTGTTTTTATTAAAATTTCAAATAATTTATCATACAACTTCTATAATGTAAATTCACCTAAAAAAGTTTCTGACATTTTCATTGATTAAAATCAAACTGAACTGGAACTCAAAAGGATTGTTCGATTTTAATTTTATGCTTAAAAAAAAAAGTACATCATTTAGGAATTGCCAGTGGACAAGATTTAATTTAAACAACTATAGTCATACTTTTTCTCGCTTCTATCTTTTCATTCAAGCTATTTCTTATGTCATGTGTAATAATGCACTTGCTAAAACATCAAGTTACGGAAACTCTTACTGAATTCGAATTAAATAGAAAACTCTTACTGAATTCAAATTAAAGTTTATTCTCAATCGAAACTGAAAATTTCTATTAAAAGCATAATTACGATGTTTCTTAAAGATTTTATCATAAGTTGTAAACCTCTTCTTGATTAAATGGAATCACGCTTCTTGTGTGAGTATCCGGTATGTCAATGTGTTTGTATTCTTGCTAAAAAGATTATGACCACTCTCCTAGTTTTTTCGGTTATTATTTTGACCTGCACAAGTATAAATAATTTTGAAAACGACATGAATTACTAGCAGAGATTTTCGAAGCTGTTGGAGCTTGCATTAAATCCATTGTAAGGACATTCTGAACAGTGCAGTTATGTGATGCACATCAAAGATACTAGCTCATTATTATTTGTTAAGAGTCTTCAAATACTGTTGCATTTAGCGGTATTTGATTTTTTTGGAAATTGGTTTAGAATCACTAAAATTTTTACCGAAAACCTCAGACTTTGACCTGTTTACGTTTTAGCATTATATTTGAACTTCTTGGCCTCTTGTTTATACAAAAATTTTTATACATGAATAAAGAATTGTTTCTCGCCATATTTAAAAAGAAAAATACAACTGTTAAATGAAAGAAAGAGAAAGGAGGATAAAGTCATTTAACTCGTTTATCGTATAATAAAGTCATCTTATGCAGATGCATCTGACTATCTATGCTGTAGTTCGAATATTGGAAAAAACTCCTAATCTGCGTAAGACCTTCTCATAATATACGTATTAATATAAAAACCAAAAGAACGTTATCCTCCTCTTACTACCACTCAAAATTCTTTAGTTTCAAAACTAAACTGTTCGAGATGGTGAGAGGTGAAGAAGAAAACGAAAAACAAAACATTCACGAAGGAGAGCGCACTCGTTTACACAACTCGTCTACTAACGGCTACTTATTGAAAGATGTGCTTTATATAACACCTAGAAATTGACTAAGTTTCCTTCAAACTACAAGAAAAAAAATTGGCATGAGCTTAAAATAATGTAACAAATTCAACTATAAATTAAACTCACAAAAAAATTTAAATGACCTCTTAAAATATTTTTATGTACCTTTAATCGAGTATCTTTTTCCGACATTATTCACTTTTCCTTTTAATATTCTCATCATATTTTCTTCCTTATTTTCATAGAGTTGATGTCTCCTTCTTCTTCCTTGAAATGATGGTAGTTTATTTGGGAGAAGAGAGAGGCAGGTAACTTTTAACTTGTATAAGTATGATTAATTTCCGGCACGAGTAAGCATGTATATATTCTCTGATACAGTCAAATGATTTCTCATATTCTTCTAAATTTATTGATAAAAATAATTTCAGAGTTTGCAACATCTTTTACCATTTCATTTTCTAAATCATCAGCGATGTTCTTTTCATTAAACAAAACTTAATTCTCGCATTTAGCCAATACTTTATATAAATCCAATTATACGACACTATTACGTCCCATTTTTCATTTTCTGAAGTTTTTGCGGTCAGTTTGAATATGCTATCAAACGAATTTGTCATCTTTAGTCTTCTACAATCATTTTAAGAACAGTTATATTTCAGTTAAAACTCTCAGCGTAAAAGTTTAAACCTAATAAAACATACGTTGTTGACAAAGTTTTGTTGACAAACGACTTAAATCAGCACGATAAGCAACTTAACAAATATATTGATCATAAATCTAAAAACACAAATTAAATGAAACAAAATGATATTTTTAACTCATAAAAAAAAACAATTTTTTATTGAAAATAAATAAAAGTTAAACAGATTTTGCTTCATAAAATCAAAAATTCAAAGCAACAATTTTTATCAAATATATTCAACTTTTACATATTAATTGAACTCCAAAAGAAATAAAAAAAATTGTATATTGACATCAAAAATGATACCCTAAACATAAGTGATTACTTTTTCAAATTTCTTTAAAATGTATGATGGATGATAAATAAATTAACAAGGTGTTTAAAAGTCCCTAAAAACAAACATCATAAAAGGGTCCACACAATGTTTCTCTCACTTTTTCGATAAGAAGATTCTTAAGTTTTCGTGAGAGATCTTAAATCCCTTTTCTTGATTTCGTTAAAATTTTTTTGTAAGGCTAATTAAGACAAACGAAATTAGGAGTTTGATCTGCGTTCAATTCATTGTTCATGTGCTTCAGAGAAAAAAGAACAGTCTCTCTCGGTCGTCTGTTGTAAAAGTTCTCTTTATTTGAGTATTCCCTTCTAAATGTTCTTAGTTCCTGATTTAAACAAATCCTGAAACTTTTATTCATTATGATAAGTGCAACCAAGGAATAGTTGCATGACTGACTTGAAATTTTATAATAATGCCATCAAAATTTATTTTTTCCGCTCGTAAATGAAGAAAAAATGTGTTAGAGAAATAGAATGTTAGAGGGAATTTATCTTATGTAAGAATTTATCATTATGAATTATTTTATGACATTATGTAAGAATAAAGAAGTATTTTCAAAAGAAACATGTCATGTTTCATTTTATTTACATTCAATGATAATTATGTTTCTTATAAATTAACATTAATAAAGCTGACGGTGAAAACAAAAACTCACAAAATAACATGACCAAAAAGACGGACCTAAACAACTCATCTTTCTAATACACTAATTTGGACTTTTGTTTATTGAATTACGGAAAACTTAATTTTGTCTTAAGTTGAAATTTTGTACCTCTCTTTTGTAAAGCTTTTTTCGTGAAACCAGCAAAAAATAATGCAGCATAATTTTTCTAAAATTTTTGTAAAATTTTAAGTTTGAAGTTTATTCAAACATTTACAGTAAACTCAAATAATTTTTTTGAAAATATTTCAAAAAAGAGCATCTCATATTACCGAAACGGAATAAGTAACTGACTTAATAAGATTTTTAATTTGAATATTTATTTATATATATTGCAAATAATTTTTTATTTTTTTATGTTTTCTTCAAAACTCAGAGTATAATTTTTTTTTCTTAACACGAGATTTCTTAACACGAGGTGTAAAGAAAAGATTTTATTAGAAAAAATGACCTTAGAATGTACCATCATCTTATTTTGGGAGGATTTATTATTTTCATTTGTATTTGTTTGACTTGTTTTTTCATTCCAGCCGTTCTCCTGCCCTTTTAAATAAACCGGACCGATGGCCTTCAAAGGCTTTTATTTTTTAGAAATACTTCTTGTTACAGGTTTATATTTTAGTTAATAACATACGTCATATTTCAGTTAAGAACATACGTCATATTTGTTTTTAAAGGAAAAAAAATTCAGGAGAAGTTTGAGTTTTTTTTTCGTTTTTTATGTTTTAGAAATAAAAAGAAAACATCGAAACTTATTTTTAAAAAATTTAACAAAATTTTGATGAAAGTTTATTCAAAGCAAAGCCTGTCACACTGAGTTCTTTTCGTTCATTTGCAAACTCAGTTCTCGATATTTTAAATGGTAATAAAAATACAACTTGTTTCTCAAACAAGTTTTATGTATAACTTGCTTTAATTGAACGGCTGGGTTTGTTGGCGCTTACAGGGATAAATAAGAGGCCTGTTTTTCTATATTATAAAATAAGCTATGAATATTGTCGTAGCAATAGATTAAGAAATCGAGAACTCTAATATAACTATAAATCATTTGAACAGCATCTTTAAACGACAGTTTATGATTTTATCGTTATTTGTGATGTTATTTGCTTTTTTATGATTTAATATTTTAAGAAAAGTATGAGTTTATTTATGATTAACAAATTAATAAACTTTCTAAAGAAGTTTTATTAAAAATTTTAATAGTTGATTTGTTTCGCCTTTAAAAAAAAGCAAGAAATAAACTTTTTTGCTCGTTTATGATTTCATATTTCAAGAAAAGTATGAGATTATTTATAAAGAGCAAATTAATAAACTTATTTCAGATGTTTTATTTAAAATTTTAATAAATGACTTGTTGTGCCTTAAAAAGCAAGAAATTAATTTTTCAACCCGAGATTTCGAAATACTAAAATTCTAATTATATCGTGTGGACTGTAAACGATTGCGCAGCGACCATTTTCAATTTTGACCTATAAAAAAATTTCATTTTTACTTGTTTGATAAAATAAAATCTTTGCTTTCATTTGTAACTTCGCGCACATTACTTTATTCCTGTTAAAATGCAAGCAAAGTTGAACATATTTATAGACTTAAAAAATGTAAAAGAAAGAAAATAACAAGATACATTTATTTATTATTTATCATTCGTAAAAGGGTGATTTACTACTCGTATTAGAAAAAGGATTTTTCATAAAAACAGCACTTTTAAAGTTGCATAAAATCACTAACATTTTTGTATTTTGCTTTAACCATAACTCACAGTACAAACAGTTTTCGCAAAGTGTTTACGTTAAAAGCGGAAAAATCAAAGCTTAGATGTTTTTAAATTTAGTTTAATCGAGTTGCAACTCAAAGAATTAATCATTAAGAAAATCACAAAAAGGGAGATGACAGGGGTGAATATAATGAAACATCATCTTCTTCCCATGCCGTAAGTATGCTGACTTGATTCAGCGAACTCATGTGGAAACTGACTTGTCGAGCATTAATAGCATTGTTTATGAAGTTTTTTTCTCCAACTTTTTTGAAAAAGAATATTTTTTTTTTACTTCATTTCCATCATTTTTAAGCAGAAAACTGACGTCATCGAGTCGTTTTCAACAAATCAGTGGAAGATTTTAGTTAAGTTTTTATTCTTTTCTTGGTAATTTTGTATCTGGATTTTTCTGTTCTAAATTTTTCTCTTCTAGCAAGTTTTTCTAATTTAAATCGTTGTATTAAAGTTTTAATGCAAGAAAAGATGATTCTGATGATTCTGATGAAAATGATGAAATGATGATTCTGATACCTGAAATTTTTGATTAAATCAATAAACTTTTTATTTTTTATGTTTGTCTTTTAATTTTCGTCTTTGATTTTATTTCGTGCTTAGAATGATACGCTGTGCATTGTTTCCGTACGGTTCGTTCTTCGTAAACATTAAATAAAAGAGTTTCTTCTGATTTAGCCCTTGAGTGAACTTTGATGCTCATAAAGAGCTTTATTCCGAATGATTCCGACATCGTCTCCTTATATCAACCTTCCTTCAGTTGTCTCAGGTTTGACTTTTGGTGACTGCGTCGCTGATAGTAAGACTTTTTCTGTTCTCTAAAAAACTTGTTTGTTCCGAAACATTCATCATCACGATGAATTATTTCGGAAGAGCAACTAGTGAAGAATTCTAAATCTTTTTCATTGGTTTTAAGAAATTTTTCAAAAATATTCCTCCTAAATGATTTTACCTTAATATTATGAGCTTTTTGCGTTTTGGGTGCTTGTCACTTCTTTATTTTTTGTTTTTTAATCTTTTGCTTTCTGGTACTTTTCTTTCACAAGCATTGTTTACTTCAGGTCGTTGATGAAAAACATAATCTTGCTGTTGGTTTTTCTTTTAGCCCAGGAAAAAAATCCAAATGAGGATGAAATACTGCGTCTCATCTGGTTTTATTCATCCCGGTTTCAGATTTGGTTTGGATTGATGAAGGGACTTAATAAATGATAGAATTTCATTAACTATAAGAAAATTAAAAATTTGTAAAAAAAAAAAAAAAAATCTGACAATTATTTTTTTATCTGATAATTTTTCCCACCGACTTTATGGTGCAGTTGTAAAAATGTCATTTAAGTTTGTATTAGGGAATTCCGGTTGTATTAGGGAATTCCATACATTGAATACAACTGAGCAACAAACAAATAAGTCTTTTTAATGGTTAATTTGACGTTTCTTAAGACAATAAGCACGTAAAAAACATAAAGCATTAAGTGTTTCATTATTCAACCTTGACCTTAGTTTAGTGACAAATAGACCACTTGCAGAAAATGACCTTTCAGCCTCCACACTTGTTACTTGGATTGACTTCAAAGGCGTGTGCAACAAATCTAAGTTGCTTGTTCGTTTTTTTGTTAGCTCAAATACAGCCATTTCTTTGAGCATTAGTTTGGAAGTTGATTCTATTTTTTATTTCTTTGGTGAAACCCCTTTGACTGTCTCTCTGATGGAGAATTCGAGCTATTGTGACAAGGAAGTAAATTGTTGTACTTGCTCCTGACTAGTTTCATTATCTGACAAATTTTCCTCATCTATAGACTCACTTCTCTTTTGCTCAAACAAACGATTAAACAAACTTGATGCATTAGTTGCAACTGCATTTCTCTTTGGCATGGAATTTTTGAAAATGTCATGAGTTGCTCTATTAATGACATCAAGATTATTCAGATATTTCACTAAGTTTACTAACATAGCATTCCTCCTCTCAGTGACTCTTTTAGTAAACGAGTCAACTAGCTCTTGACTAAAGGTGTTTTTCTGGCTTTTTAAGCTGCTTGAAAATGAACTTTAGAATGCCATCAGATGAGAGCAAGTTCGAATCTCTTCTGCAAAGTGCTTCAGCACCAACCTTGATTGGTTCTAAAGCATTTACTAGATTTTGTTAGGTGGTAAGTTTAGACTCAGAAATCATAATATCGCTTGATAACTCAATCAATGAAATTTGAATACATTTCTTAAGGGTAATAAATCTTGAAATCATATCTAGTTAGCTGTTCCGACGTGTCTTAGATTCTAAGATTAGCTGCAGCTCCTTTCCAAACTCAAACTGGACATGCTTTTGCAGAATCATGTCATTTTTAACTGGAGACTTTCAAAACAATCTGACACATTTTCTGACCTTGTTGATGAGTTCTGTGACATCCTCCCTGATCATTGGAAGAGCTGATGCACCTGCTTCTGCTGAAACTTCTAATCCTCCTTCCTCATCTCTGTCATCATCTTCTTAGTCCTCTTCTAGAATAGTGACTTGCTCAGGTGTGTCATTATCTTCTTTCCTAGATTGCCTATATAGAACATCACAGACAGCCAAGTGGATTCCATGTGCGAGGCAGAGCTGATGGTCCGGTAAAATTGAGCTACCAAAGTTTTTTATTACAGCAGCTCCGTCTGTGGTTACTGCAATAATATCACAGGCAAAACTTAGCCCAAATTCTTTCAGTTTCTTGTCAATTACACAAAATTTCTCTGCTGGCATAGACCCATGTACCCTGATCATTCCAAGGTTCCAATAATCACCTTTCATATGAACATTTATGTTCATATATCTTCTGTTTCTGGATGAAGTATACTCATCAAGGGTTAAGCTAAATTAGTGACTATTACAACTTCTCTTTTCACTTACACAACGGAACTAGGTATACATAGTTTGATGACATCGAAAAAACAGCGCATCATTGGTTTTGCATGCATGGCTGACGAGATAAAAAAACGCGGAGAAATTTTATTTTGAGGAGAAAGACAAACTTTACCAAAGATCGGATGGTTACAAGGTACTGCCAGTTACCCAACGATGTTTGTTTCGTCCTAAACATGTTTAAATTTCAAGTTAAATCAAGAAATTTTAATTAACTGGAATTCTTTAACTATGATAAATCTAAATATAAATGTTAACTGGTTGCTTTTACGGCAACCTAAAAGATTTCACCGTGATCATTTTTTAATGATTTTAGTTTTACAAGAGTTTTTTTATGATTTGGAAATGTTTTATAAATCTCAAGAGCAGGGGCGTCAGTAATTCATCCTAATCATGGGCTCAATGATTCTTAAAAGTACCAATAACGCAGTTGGAACTCTATTCGTTCTTAAAAGACTTTTTACACACAAAAAAAATCACCAATGGAGTTATTACTTTTTATTATACAACTTTTAAATCAAAGAATCCATGTTCTGTATAAGCAACAATGGGAATGTCAATACCAAATTCTTGTTCTTTGAGACAAATTTAAAATCAATTGCTTCTTGAATTAAATATATTTTATTGTTCTTTCCAGGTTCACCAGTTTAAAGTGTTAAACCTGCAAAGAACAATAAAATATATTAAATTCAAGAAGCAATTCTTGAATTAAATATACTTTTTTGTTTTTTTGCAAGATGCAAAAAAGTAATATTGAAAATTTATTAAACTTTTAAACAGACGAAAATATGTAATAAATGTGTTATAATAATTAACATTTAACGAAATAGAATGATAAATAAAATGACGACACTTTGCCTTAAAGTTGTTTACTATTATTTTTTTTTTTGCTTTTACTAATTTAGCGTTATATTGTAGTGCTAAAAATAACTGTCATTTTTTTTTTTTTTTTTCTATTTCTCTCGATGGAAGTTCTTTTAATAAAAAGGAACAATGAATACATCCTAAATTTGCTCTTGCTCGTAAAAACAACAGCTGGCTCATTACTGTTAATTGCCTTACGTTTTGAGCAGCGTGCTCGTTTCTCTCTAAAATCTGTAAATAAAAACAAAATAATGACATTAAATAGTGACCTAATTAGCCCAACTCCTAAAAACGTCAGACATTTAATGGATATCAGTCAAGGATGAAATTATGAACATTAGAATTATTTAAAAAAAAATAAGGATAGACAGCAAAAACAAATAGTTGACCGACAAATATCGATCTAGTTTTTGGAAGAACCAAAAAAATTTTTAGACTTTTAGAAGACGTAGTTCTAGGAATAGGGCAGTTAGGGGTCAGGGGCGGGATTTTTTGTTAGAAACTTTTTGCAAATCATCCTCATTCAAGATCATTATCGACATTCTAGAAATTAGAGTATGCCCCATACCTCTTTGAGACCTATCTTGAACAACATTTTTTTCAGACTTTTTTCACTTAAGGTTATTTTAATTGCTATGGAAACGGCAAGTGTTGTGTAAGTTGTATGAAAAATGAAATTAGTTAATATAAATGATTAGAGTTGAAAAAAACTTGATTAGAAAACAATTCGTTCTCAAAAAATTTCGAATCTCATCTTAAAAACTCGATTTTTTTTCTTAACTATCACCATTAACAACAACAATAAAACTAAGCTAATCATTTTATATTTCCATTTTTATTATTACATTATTATCATTCTACTATATTTCTGTGATTTTCTGAAGAATTTAAAAAAACTTCTTTAAGTTTTAATAAATAACAATTATTTGCAACAAAAACTCCAAATAAAAATGAAAATCGTTCCATTTTTTTCCCACTTTTTATGTTTTATAAGAAAATTGTTTTTTTTTATTTTTAAAATTACTTAACATTTCATTATATAAATAATTCTTGTATTTACTTATACATTTAACATTTTTATTTAACATATTAAAATTATTTAAACAATAAAAAGTATTTCGTATCATTTCAACTTTTTCAACTCTTCGATGTTATAAAAACTTTCTTGTATTACATATACTTTTTACATATTTACAGTTGTATTTATTTTTTAAGATTTTAAAAATTTTTTCGTGTTTCTTTCTTTAAACTCTTCGATGTTATTAAAACATTCTCCACAGTTGTCGGTAGAAATCATCAACCTCCTGAAACTCGTATCACGAAGCCATTCGCAAATATCGTCGATGAAGTTCGTGTCGTCGTGAAGGTAAAGATTTAATTCATCAGCGAGTCGAATCCACGGAAGGAAGAAACCTTCGAACTCGTTCTTTGATACGAAAGTATAATGGGTGCTTATCCGCAACCATTCAATTTTATGTGTCGGTGTCCATCCATCGATCTTCACTGGATGATTTAAATTGACATCACGAACGTTGGTCGAACATAAAATAATAAGTTTTTTCTCATCCTCAGATAAAATATTTTTATCAACCCATAAATGGTTCAACTTGCATCCTGCGTCAAAAAATTTCTGCATGAAATATTTCTCATGTGAAACTTCAATAGCAGTTTTTCCATCTTTTATAACAATCCCCCACCGACGTTCATTAATTGATTTTTTCAAGTCCTCTGTAATCGACGCCTGCGCTTCAAAGAAGCATTCCAAGAACAACTTTCGATCAACTGAAGAAAGACCTTCATATGAAAAAGAATAACATATTAATATTATTTGTTTGCAACAATAATTAATCAAGATAAAATTTGAAAAATTTGAAAACACAATATCGTAATTAATAAATATGAAGCGGATATTATCTTTTATATCAAAGAGATTAAAACAGTCCAAAAGATCACAAATTATTTTTAAAATTATTTTTTATTTATTAAATATTTGTTAAACAAATAAAAAAATTTGCGAAATACAGAATCAAAATATTTTTTAAAACTTGTTGTACGCAAATTTCAAACTTTGGTTGCGCTTCTACCAATAGAAATACGAATAACATATAAGCCAATCAGAAACTTGGCTAAAAGAATCAAAAAGCGCGCTATTTGATTTTAAAAAGAAACTAAAACATTTCAAATTTATAACTTAAGGCAAAGAGACATTAAGTAATTGAATTAACTGAGCTTTTTATCGCTTTTTCTCTAAAATCCAACCTAATAGAAATATAATCTGCTCAAAACTAATTTTAACAACTACATGACACATAACAACAAAATCGTAAACGGGTAAAAATTTTTCAAAAAACAAAGGGTTGCACCCTACATCACCAAATTCGCTGAAATTTGGCACAAAAGTGTAAAGATGTAAGTTAGGAAAGACTGTGAATTTTTTTCAAAAATTTTTTATCCCTTGAAGAATTACAGCAACTTAAAGTTCGTTAGATTTTGACTGAAAAATGAGGGGGGAAAAGTACCGGAAATGTGTCCGTTTACTATTACCATTATAAGGTGCTTGTAGTAATTTTGCAAAGCTAAAATTTGGTACCAAAGGAGTTTGAATCTTGTTTAATCTGAAAATTATAGATTTGTATCTCTCAAAACAACAAAATATAGTTTATTTCAAGATCTACAAAACGCACCAACTAATGATAATAAAAAAGAGCATTGACAACTATAACTCTAGAAAAAATCTGACTAATAGAAAAAACTTTTGGTTGTAATTTTCTTTAGATTAGACATATATCTACTTTACGAACCAATTTTGTTTTGGCCTTATGTTTTGCTGAGGAGTTATTGATGTTTTGGTTTTTCAATTTTTCTGAAGAAGTTTTTATTTTTTCATTAAAAAAAAAGTAGCCACCTCCCTTAATATATCAGAAGAAAGTTTTGAAGAACAGTCAAGTTTCGGTAATGAGTATATGGAAAAAGCAAACTTGTTTGATAACATGATGGTATTGTTAGCTAATAAAATTGCAGAGTCCACACCAACATCTAAAAAAATACAACTGACAACACTTGCTTCAACTGACTGGTCAATAAAAAAAGTTTCTGAAACATTACATGTAACAAACTATGTAGCTCGAACTGCACGTAAATTAGCATTAGAAAAAGGTATTTTAGCCATGCCTAATCCTAAATTAGGGAAAGTTCTTCCAAATGTAACAGTTCAACTGGTCAAGTCTTTTTATGAAGATGATGAATATAGTCGTATAATGCCTGGTAAAAAGGATTATGTAAGCATAAAGAAAAATGTTCACATGCAAAAACGTTTGCTGTTAAGTAATTTAAAGGAATTATTTGTTGCTTTCAAAACCATGAACCCAGAAATAAAAATAGGGTTTTCAAGGTTTTGCACATTGCGACCAAAATGGTGTATTACTGCTGGTGCTTCAGGAACACATTCAGTATGCGTCTGTGCTATTCATCAGAATTTAAAACTGCTTTTACATCCTCTTGGTGTGACATACAAAGATCTGTTTCCTTATATTGTATGTGACATGACTAATAAAGACTGTATGATGCGTAAATGTAAAAGATGCCCAGCAACTATAAATGCATTGGTTGAAAAACTTTATAATTTAATTGGAGAGTTTGAAGACGATGATGAAGTAGAATTTGATCAGTGGACAACAACAGATAGGTCAAACTTAACACCTAATAAAGAGCCAGTGTCTGAATACATTGAATTAGTATGTAAAAAACTGACTAAACTTGCACCACACTCATATTTAGCTAAGAGTCAAGCATCATACCTGAGATCAAGAAAGGAAGATATGAATGAGTTAACAGCATTATTTCTGGGTGATTTTTCAGAAAACTATAAATTTGTAGTTCAGGATGAAGTACAAAGCTTTCATTGGACAAATTTACAATGTACACTACATCCTGTGATTATCTATTTCAAAAAAGAAGGTTTTCTCAATCACAAATCTTATTGTATTGTTTCAGATGATATGACACATGATGTGAACATGGTTTACAAAATTATTGATATTGTCATCAATGATATTAAAACCAATCTACCTGAAATAAAAAATATTGAATACTTTTCCGATGGGTGTGCAGGTCAATATAAGAATTGTAAAAATATTTTGAATCTTTGTTTCCATCTTGAAGATTATGGTCTTTCTGCTAAATGGAACTTTTTTGCAACTAGTCACGGTAAGCAACCTTGTGATGGGATAGGTGGTACAGTCAAACGTTTAGCAACACTAACAAGCTTGCAAAGAGATATGGGTAATCATATTCTATCTCCACAAGCAATGTTCAAATTTTGCAATGAAAACATTGAAGGTGTACATTTCATTTATATATCATCAGAAGATTTAACTTTGGTGAGAAACACTCTTAAGGAACGAATGGATACTGCAAATACCATACCTGGAACACGTAGTTTCCATCAGTTTGTACCACTTGGCCATCAAAAGGTTAAAATATATGTATTTAATATACCTTTTATAATCTTTAAAAAACATGCATAATTTTTATTGATAAACTCGAATAGATTTTTTATTTGTGTGGAATCATCGTCAAAAGTATTTTTGTTTTATTTTGGACTTTCAATTTTTTTAATGCTTTTAATAAAACATGTTTAACAAAATAAGTAAAACCGAATATATGTTGCTTTTTTTTTCTAGATAGGGGCAAAGCTATGCAGTGTTGATGAAGATTTTGCTTTCATTCATGATTTTGGAAACATCCCTGTAACAACTGTAAACTTAGTACCAGGTGATTATGCCTGTGTTTCCTATGAGCAAAAGTGGTGGATAGGAGTCATTGAAGACATTAATCTAGAAGAAAAAGATGTGCTTGTCAAATTTATGTGTCCAAATGGTCCTGCACGGTTGTTTAAATGGCCACCAGTAGATAGCCAATGCTGGGTTCCAGATGTCCACATCATTTGCAAAGTTGAAGTACCAACTACAAAAACAGGGCTTTGCTACTATTTAGCCAAGGACGACTTGAAAAAAATTGTTTTCCTTTGGAAATAGAGATTTTTTATATTTAAACTACTTTCAAGTTTGTTGAGTCTGGTATGTCCTATCCATACTTTTTTTTAATCTTTTATTTTTGTACAATTTATAAATAATGTGAATGAAAAGCATATATTAAATCACTTAAATTAAGTATTCATTTTTCAAAAGGTTTTTTATACCTTATTATTTTGTTCTAAAAAATTAATAAAAACAATTAAGTTACTAAACTATTAATTTCTAATTTGGTTTATTTACAGAAAGTTGGGATAGATTGCCTAAAATTTCAAAAAATTTGGTGTTCATATCAAACCTTAATAACTCCTCAAGTAAACGTAAGGCCAAAAAAAAATTGGTTCGTAAAGTTGATATACATCTTATCTTTAAAAAAATAAAGATAAATTTTTTTTTCTATTAGTCAGATTTTTTTTATAGCTATAATTGTCAATGCCCTTTTTTATTGTCATTATTAGGTACATTTTATGAATCCTAGAATAAACTACATTGCCTTGCTTCGAGAGATACAAAACTAAAGTTTTCGGACTTAGCAGGTTTTAAGCTCTTTTGGTACCAAGTTTCAGAATCACAGCATTACTAAAAGCACCATATAAGGGTAATAATAAACAGAAACATTTTTGGCACTTTTCCCCCCTCATTTTTCAGTCAAAATAAAACAAACTTCAAGTTGCTGTAAATCCTAAACGGATTAGAATTTTATAAAAAAAATTTACAGTCTTTCCTAAGTTATGTTTCTAAACATTTGTGCCAAATTTCAGAAAATTTGGTGATGTATGGTGCAGATTTGTGTTTTTTTGTGTTTTTTGAAAATTTTTTACCCAAACACTTCTTTCACACCGTTCAGAAGTTTGCGATTTTTATCAATGAAACAACTCAACTCCTGCGGCGATGTTTTCATTTGAAAAACGTCCGTTCGCTCACAGAGTTGTTCGAAAACATCAAACAGAGTGAGGGTTTAGTTGTAATTGAAAACTCGAATGTGGAATGTGGAACTACAGTTTGCATTCGTTCTCTTGGCTCAGTTTATCTTGTTACGCTTTACATATTCTCAGTTCTCCTGAAAATCTCTATATTCTTTTTATTCTCATTTTTCCTGAGAATATTTAGAGCATCTTATGACAATTCTTAAAAGTAAGAATGCGATTGAAGCTTTTATACTTTTTTTTAGTATTTTAAACAAACAAAAAATACTTGCTTTCAATTTTGTAAAAATAGAGAAATTTTTACATTATAATAAAAAAATCTATAACTCAATTCTTATCTTTCTATCTAAAGTTATCAGAGACTTTTGGTTAACAGAAGAGTTTGCTTCTGTTAACCAAAAAAGTCATAATATACAGAATGCAGGTAAAAAATGTTATTTATAAGTGAAATTTTAAAATGAGGCTTTTCATTTTTAAATTTAGATCAATATCATAAGAAAAGTAGTCAGTCTGACTAAAGAAGACCACATATTGAATAAGTACAGAAACCAAAACCAGAAACAACAACAACAAAAAAAAACAAAAAAAAAAAACTTGCTAAAGTCTGATTTGTTCAACTCTCTACATAATTTGTTTCATTTCATCATTAAACGTAATATTATCGTTAAACAATAATATCGTTAATATCGTAATAGTATCATTAAACATAAGGTATTTCAAACATTTCCTATATATTGCATATTATAATCCCAAGGGAGCCATTATATCTCTTTCGACTATATTTTGCAATCGACTATATTTTGCAACTTTATTACAAAATAGATTTCTGTTTTATTTTAAAGGTAATAGAGATTAACATCAATTTTCGTAGATTTTTAAATATTGCTGTCCGCATATAGTATACATTGGACACAAGCTTATGTATTAACTGCAAAGCGTAAAATCCTAAACGATGAATTGAAATAAGTGATTAAAAATATTCTCTAAGACTTAAAAACAGGGTTTGTCTCGCTGCTGCTACAAAAAGTTCTAGAATTATCAAAAGATCATTTCAGCTCTTTACAGCCATACACCAAATATTTTTTAAAAAAGTCGCCAAATATACTTTTTGAAATTTCTAAAAAATCACATTCTGTTTTCCCTTACACCCCTCATATATTAAATGTAAAAAAGAATTTCTTAAAGTAACTTTCAATTGAAACATTAAAACTTTGATACCAAAAACTCATCTTTTAAAACTCTTGTTACATTTTCAGGAGGTGAAAACTGCATGATAAATAAAGCCGAGTTTGAGTTCAGATTCAAAGCGTCGTTTTTAAAGGGAACAATTAAGTTCAACAAGTCGATAAAAATAGAGAATAGAACTGTTCGAGTCGAAACAAAAGCGATGTGCTTTATTTTAGCGGTAAACTTATTTTTCTTTATCGAAAGAAATTGCTTACAAGAGAATAAATAACTAGAGACTTGACTGAGAGGAGAAAAAGGAGCTACTATCCTATCTTATCTATTTATTTTAACCTAATATCCTATTTTTTAAGTGGTGCTTTCTGTTACTAATATTCAATTTCGAACATTTTTTTTCACTTATACTTTATGAACTTAGGGCCGAGGTGAATGAAGCGATGAAAATGTCAACGACTGATGTTTAACTTAAAGCGTTGTTACGGTTGTAATAACTCTTAATGCTTGTTGTTAGCTGCGACTTTACTAACACAATTTGTTTTTGTAATTTTCAAAAAATCAATGTCAGCAGGTCAACATCAGCTAAACATCCTTCCAGAGCAATAATTTATACTTATTATTCTAGCAGGGTAAGAAGGGTGCAACTTTTGATTAAAAGGGACTGCAATGACCTTCTTGTTTTTAATATTGTGGGTTTTCAATTATGCAAAATGAAGTCTCTAAATAATGGAAGAATTTATTTTTAAAGAAATGGATATTTTTAAGTTGATTTTCTAATTTTTTTTTCCACTTCTAATATGCTGAAGGGAGACATTTCCGTAAAGCTTTAAAGGTGAGAAGAGGTGGGTGGGGGAGGGGTGTTTTTAGAGAGAAGTTGTTTAGACAAAAGAGTTTACATAAAACTAGAATAGGAGGTTATTTGGCTGTATCGCCCTCTAGAGTTGATCTACTGTCGAACGAAGTCAATTTTCAAAGGCTAGAAAAGTAAATCACAAGTGTAAATAACTTTATTTCTCAAAATGTTGCTGATGGTCTTTTGTCACAGTGAAAACTGATTTTCAAAAAGAATTTCAACGAATGAGTGAAAGCATAAAATCAACTCTTTTTAAGTTCAAACTACACGAGCAATACTTCAATTAATGTTTACGGTTTCAAATTTACAAGGAAAAGGAGTGTTTTTCAATATAAACATTTACAATTTGTCTTCTACCTATTGATACGTAACTAATTGATAACTAATAACTATTTTCTCACAATTTAACAAAGTAATAAAACTGACACTGAAAAGGAAACCTCAGAAAAAAGAAAATATGTGAAAACTAAAGTTTATCACAGAACGAGGCTATCAAATAAAACTGACAAATCAATCCATCTAACTAGATAACAAACACAACTGATAATAAAATCATTTACACTATAATTAGTAAAATACTGAATCTTTACAATATACTGAAAGTAATGAGAGCCATTTTCTTCGTAAAACAGACCGAAAAAACTCACGTCATAAAAATCTTCACTATTTCCCTTCAGCTATTGAAACTTTCTTTAAAAGAGTTTTTTTTCCGTGTTTTTATAGAAAACAGATCATTTTTATCTAGAAATGCTCAATGGTATTTTGCAAATGAGAGAATAAAAGTAGTCGAATTCATCAATTATTTTAAATTTGTGGCGCGGAAACGAACCGAAGATATGTTCTCGAAAATAAAGCAATCGCATTTTTAAAAGAATGATCACGTAAAATCTTCCTTAAACAAATTAAAATAATAAATAATTCTTACCACTACGCGGACGAGCTTTTAGTAGAAAATCTACGAAAAAAAGTATCAAATTTTATTATATAAAAAACTTCTTATTTAATTAGAAATGAAAACAAAAAAAGGAAGGGGAAATAAATTTAAATCGTTTATCTTGTGGCTCGTCAAAAATTCAAAAAATGAAATTTGTTAATTGATATTTTTCGGCATAAGTAATTAATATCATTATATTAAACTCTATTTACTAGCTAAAAGAGAAAAAAATCATTTCTAACTGAAGTATAACTAATCATTGAAAAATTTACAAAATAAAATAGAAGCATCAAAAAATTAAGACTAACATTAATATTTTGTTAAGATATTCTTAACATGGCATTTTGTTAATAACCTTTTGACTTCGTTAAAGAGACCACGTTATGGTCAAAAACATTAAAATGGTAGAGAAACTACAAAAATTTAAAAACGCCTCCTGCCTCTGGAACGCTTTTATAAGTCGATTTCCAAATAAAGATCAAAAAGGATTTATATTATATATTGCATACATTTACATATCAATACTTATTCATTTCTTGGTAATAAGGAATACACATTTTTTTCCAAAATTTTAATTATGTTATGGCCTTGTAATCTTCAAAAGTCAAAATTGGCATTTTTCTATGATCGAAAAAAAAAAAAAATTCTGGTCGTGTAATAAAGTCAAAAATTGGTGTTAAATTTTTTATGGTCAAAAACAATATAACTACCTTTAAACTGTGCATACCGTTTAAACGCTTACTTTAATCTATTTTTAAAAATTAATATTTTTTTATTATTTTATTCATTTTGACATAAATTTAAGAATCTTGAAGCAAAAACAGATACTTTTCATTTTTAAAATAAAATGCATATAAATATGATTAACAGATATATGTTATGTTCATGTCTGAAATTTTTTTTAAAGGAGCATTTTTTGAAAATGCTGGTAAATATGCTTTTTTAAAAACGTCTTATTACCAAGTGATTTAGTTTATTTTAAGCATCTACAGAATTTTTAATATTTTAAAGGAGGATAAACAATTTAAATTTTGTAAATCTTGTAAATTGTAATAAACACTTAAAAGGAAAATAACTTTATACTTTCACTTTATACAACTTTATATAAGGGAGTTAAATTATTTAGAAATTAATTACCTAAAATTTAACTTAAAAAAATTACTTAATCTTAATTTATTCAAAGTTGATGAGTAGACATCTTATTTAATAATGTGTAGTAGTACTTTTTACTGGAAATAATACAACATATAAAGTAAACATCAACATAAATTTGAAACAATAAAAATATAACATTTAAAGCAGAATAAGAAAACATCAAAAAGATGTTAACAAAATCAAAATATAAATTATTTGATTTTCTCTGTGGCAGTTATTGATTGGAGCATGCATATTAAACTTATTTTACACTGCTAAGCTAAAAGATTTTCTTTTTATCATGTTTTTAATTTTTAAATTATTTCAAAAACTGTTCTTCTAAAAACCATTTTTTAAAAGCATTTTTTAAAAACAAGTTGCGATTTAAAGTTTTAAAAAAAAAAGACTTAAAAATATTTTTCGTAACTTTAACTGAATAAATTGAGATGGCATTGATTACATTATTTCTAAGTTAACTTTAATTAACTTGAATTTGCTTTAACATTGATGAAACTATTTTTAACTTCTAATAAAGGAATTTTATTGAATATTATATTTGAACAAACAAACTATAACCAAATGTTTGAAGTTAACAACCTTGTCACCAATTTTGAAGCAGAAAAATGATCTTTTGAGCAATAAGAGATGTTAAAACATCTGTCACAGCCCAAAATATAACTTTTTTTTCAATTTAACAAAGTTAAATTGAAGGGAAAAACAATAATTTTATATCTATATATAAAAATTATATCTTATATATATATATATATATAAATATATATATATATATATATATATATATATATATATATATATATATATATATATATATATATATATATATATATATACATATAAAATTAATCTAATTATAGATATTAAATACTTTTATTCAAAAAATACAAGTACAAGAGTGAAGAAAAAAGTTATTACCTCATCTAAAATTTTCACATAATATTTCTGTTTTGCTCTAATTTTGACTAAATAAACTTTGAAATAAGCAACAAGTGTGTTAAAAACACTGCGATCTTTAAACTAAAAAAAACCGCTTAATTCACTTGAAGAAAGATTAGTTTTACATAATAAATAACAAAGTTGTATGAAAAAATTTTTCAAAATAGTATTCGCGAATGCTATTAAAATATTTTAATAAACATTTAAAATGTTTATTAAAAGCCTAATAAGTCTTTTATTTTAACTAAAAACTGCAATAAGCTAAAACCACTTGTTCAATCTGAAAAAGCATGAAGTCATTTTACTCTAGAACTACTGCATGATTTTAAAAGCCACATAAAAAATGTTTGGGATGTTCTTCCAGTAATATTGAGCTGCAGAGAGAAATAAGTATTTGAAAAATATACATTTAACATAAATTAAAGATAAAAACTTTTTAGATATTTAAATCAAACTTTTGTAGTACAAAATTTCAAAACTCAATTTCTTTGAATCTCAAACTGTTGATTATACTAAGACCCTGTTTACATGAAAACAAAAATGCAACATTTTTTAAAACATTTTTCTTTTAAAATTGTTTTATATTGTATGAGAAACATCTTTTAAATATTGAATAATTTATCCTCCTTTAAAGTATTTTTTCTAACTTTATTACACTGCATATGTTAAAGATAACAAGTTTTTGGTGGCCATCATTCTTTTGTTATTTCGTTTTTTTTCAGTGGAAAAGTAATTTTAACTTAACAAATCATTACTATTATTGATTTTATTATTATTTTTGTTTTTATTATTTATTACATTAGTACCTTTATTATTATTGTTTAGAAGTAAGTTCAATGAAAAACTCGCAATTTTTTTGTAGTGAGTGCTTGCTATCATAAAAACACCAACATCAATCATCAATCATCATCCATCATCATCATCATCATCATCATCACCATCATTATTGTCATCGTCATTGCCATCGCCATCATCATCATCATCATCATCATCATCATCATCATCATCATCATCATCATCATCATCATCATCATCATCATCATCATCATCATCATCATCATCATCATCATCATCATCATCATCATCATCATCATCATCATCATCATCATCATCATCATCATCATCATCATCATCATCATCATCAT